>NW_026131931.1:0-30835 GCF_903995435.1 Acomys russatus
TATTCTGTAAAAGCCAAAGACAAACAGTGTACAATAATAATAATTGTTATGTTTTGTTTAAGATTTTAGAAATTTAAGGACTTGCTACAAAAAAATGTTGGGTCCATTCCTTTGGTGTTGCATTAATGATACAGGTACTGCTGAATGAGGAATCCTGCCCATCTCATAGTGATTTGAGAATAAGAAGACAAAGTACATGTGATTAAAAAAATGCATATTTTCACACCTCAAACTTTAAATATGGCCTACACCATTATATGTAACAATTTTGAAAGAAATTCTCACACTCAGAACCAATGTATGAGCTTGTAATTGATGGCTCGCTACAATTTACAAACTATACTGAAGTATATTTATGATCACCATCTATAGTGATTATTTAAAACATTCCATGCAGTGTTTCAGAAAAATTAACATAAAAGAAGTATTAAATCTGAATTTTAGGCAATTCATTACCTTACAAAAACAAAAAAGGTTAATTGCTATGGTCATGTAATGCATTTATACATTTGGAGAATTCTTCATCATCTCCATTCTATGTTTGCATTGCATTTTTGTTAATTACATCTGGATATCATGTGTCTCCCCTTCTCCATGTCCTTCTCTCTCATCTCATCTCCTGTACCTTACTAACCATCCTCTCTCTTTTCTCAAAAAGGAGAGGCCTCACATGTATATTACCAACCTTGACATAGCAAGTTGTATTATAATAGGCTTATCTTCTCCTAAGGATAGACAAGGTAGCTGAGTCAGGATATAGGGATCCAAAGGCAGACAATATAATCTCCAGTCTTTGCTTTTGTTGACAAGAGAATATTTGGACTCAAATAAATGAGAGTGTAATCATACAATTGAATTTTAATTACCTGTTGGTAATGCCTGTTTGTTTATGATTAACTTTCTTATTGGTCTATGACACCATGAATCTTTTGGTTGTAAACAGATTTTCTGAATGGATCTACCATGTGCAGTGGGTGAAATAAAATAGCCTCAACATTAGTGTAGATAGACTTCCTGGTCTTTGTAATTTTTCTCTAGAAATGTTTCTGTGCATAAGTAAAATTTAGCAAACCATCTCACAATAGTGATTTCAAGTCTACGATAGGGTACAAATGGCCCCATCTATAAAACAAAATAATCTACTAAAATAACAATATTAATCCATACCTGATTGAAGTTCAAAACTTATATTTCAGAGAAAACAAAATTATAACTGGAAAAATTTCTATAGGGCAATTCATAGTTTCCATTTTCTTTGTATTTCCCAACTCTGCACTTTTTTATCTGATTTAATAGTGAGATGTTATTCTACATTATCATTGACTTTACTGAGTGGATTATAATTATCTGCAAAGTATTGGAGCAGTGTGATAGGAAGCAGGTTTGCCCAGCGATCCTATTTTTTAACTGAGAGTCATGAACCTAGATCTGAACATCAGTGAAAATCATCAAGATTTAGTCATCTATTTGAAGAGAATAACAAGAAAATTTTAGCATATCTGATTACATCCCATTTTAAGAAATCTGAAGGTATGTATAGAGAATAATTCTAACTTAAAATAAAAGGTAAAAAAGGTGTTCTATTTTTATATGATAAATTCATGAACATTTATTTTGCACCTAGTCCATGTAATTAATACATCTTTGTATTTATTACTATTTTTTTTAGTGATATTAATTACTACATGTAGAAATATATGAACACAGCAGGACCAGAGGCAAGGAGGATGTGGTTGTCGCAATTCTTTCTTCATTCCATTATAAAAGACATAAAGAAAAGTCAACATTGTTGACCTTAAATTATTTTGATACATCTGCATAAAACTTCACCAATTTTGTCATATCAATATTCACACACTATGAATTGCATGTATAAAATATTAATGTCATATATTCCAACACTGACCTCTCAATGTATGTCTTCAAAACCATCAGCCTAACAGGATGAGGAATGATCAATCCTGATGATTCATGGTCTTGCAAAGAGAGGAATTGCTTAAATGTGTCATCAGCACAGACTCTCTCGAAGTAGTACACTGTTCTGTGTCTATAGGGGCTGAAGGAGAATCGAGAAGATGAGAGTAAATGTGTTAGCTGCTGCAGCCTGTTGCATTTATGCGTCTTGGAAGCCCTGAGATGGACCATATGTATTCTGGTACAGGATTGGGTGTTAGGGGTATGGATGGTGGTCATTTCTATTCCTCTTTAAGTTATAAAAAATATGAGTGTCTGAGAATATGAATTCACCTTACTTATTTGTTTTCATAAACTTTTGTTTTTACATGCTTGTAGTGCTTCAATGTTATTTTTAATAATGACATTATAAATTTTCTATGATATTTTCAATTTCTTTTACTCATTAGCATAATTTAGCTCATTTACATTACTTACATGGAATACTAGTCTAGAAAAATTTCACTGTCATAGAAGATTTCAGATATAACTTTTAATAACTACAGGCAGAAGTGTGAAAGACTCTACCCTTCTGTTTTTCAACCCTATAAATTCTTTGGTCTAATTTATTATGTATTACAGTTTTAGGAGTTATTTTACATAATGTGACTTCTATGTTTGCAGTAAGTGCCAATAATTTGCAGAATTTTTCTAGTGTGGAGACACAGAATATATGTTGATTCAAAGCTTATCATCCATTTCCAGCTCCCAAGAAGATTAAAAAAGAGAATTAATGATGAAAAGGAAACAAAAACACGTACTACTGAGCATTTGCACTGTGGGAAAAAATGGCTATTTATTCAACCTATAATAGCAACAATTGAAAGACTAAATCAAAAGAACTTTTTAAAAATCATCGCCTCAATGGGCGCTCTGCTTATTAAAAACCCCAGTTAGCTGCCTTCCACACCATTCCATATGAGAAATTATTATCTTAGGCAGTTATGACAAGGAAAAAGTTCTCTCAACTTGAAACAGTAAAATTACTTGATTGAGAGTTGGACAATATTCTCACTTCAATGCACTGAAACACATGTCTAGTGGAGCCAGCACCAACACACATCTCATTTACAATACATAGAAAAATATTAATGCTTCACTCATGTAGCATTAGAAGCATATTTCACCACTTAATGGGGCTTCATTAAAATAAGATCTGTTACAGAGGATGATAAAAATGGGACCCTGGGCATTTTCCCTCATGTTCCTAATTTTCATATGCAAACTTTTTGTCTGCTACTTCTTCACACTCATATTTACCATGTGAACAACTACTACTGGAATACTGCGTTTTCAGTTTAATCTTGGTCAAAATTTCAGTACTCCATAAAGCCTTGCACATCTATATCATAGTTACTTGTCCTAAAATCCCCATAGCATTCAAAGCCAGAAGGAATCCAGACCTTGTGCTACTGTAATCAGATTTGCCTATTTCAAGCCCTGATAATAAAACCATAGAAATACACTGTGTGCATCAGCAAGATAATTTTGTGTCAGGGTAGTGTTTTCCTTGCAAAGGTTAGTTGTTCTTAAACAAGGTATACCTCTGGCCCTGTGTTGTGCCAAACACACAAGTTATCTGCCTAGCATAAGTCTACTGAGTTGTAACTCACTACCTTTGTAAGTTTTAACCAGAGGATGTTCTAAAACCTTCAGAGGGTGGAATCGTCTGCTGGTTGAAGTTTGTATAGGATCTCATTTCCATGGAGCTGGGATGCAGCTCTTGTGGAATTGGCACCATATCAATACTCAGGGACTATATATATATATATTTACATTTTTAGCCAGAAGAGAGGTCAAGTCCACAGATTATAAAAAGAGGCAGGTCCTCAGTCCTGTCACTATGCAGTTATAATATCCTAACCTGAAAATTGCTGAAATTACTTTTGCTGACATCCCTAATTCAGGATCAAGACTGACCTACAATTCAGTCAGTCTTCCTGCCTGATACTGATGCTATCAATCCCACATAATGTAGAAGACAGATAAATGAAGTACGGCAGTCGAGAGTCCAGTAAACCACCTGCTTCATCAACAAATGCCTATTCTAAGCAAGCGCTTAAAACTTTGTTGACAATTGGTACCTAGTGGAAAATCCATCCTGTTGAGGATACATCTGAGGACTTGAGTTTCTCAAACTAATGAAAAAATTCTCAGGGGCAAAGAAATCCTCCATGAAACATTAGTTTACCTATAGCCTCTAGCTTGTTTCATCAACTACCATATAATTGGAGGTAGTTCCAGAGTCAGGATACCTTTTGAAGAAAGGAGTATGGCTTGCAAATCAACATTTCATCATCTATGACTATGTTTTTGGAGCAATTTTTATCTGCACTTGCGTTGAACAAATATCTCATATGAATTTAGGTCACTTAAGCTTGAATTATCTTTTGGAATAGTTACTATTTGTACACACATAGCAATATTAGGTCATCTGTTTGAATCACATTTTTATCTGGGTATGTTTGAAGTTAAATATAAACCGAACACGATTTATTTAATTGGATCACAGAAGTGTAATTTAAAGCAAATACAACTTGTTAATTTACAATATTGATGAAATACCTATTAATAAATCCATTCATAATATACTCAAAATATTTAAATGGCCTATACCACAATATCTCAGTAGTTCTATGTATAAATATTAAAATAACATTTTAGAGGTAATTTTTGGTTTACATTTTGTTAATAGAATCCCCAGAGTAAACATCCATTGTGTCCCAATTACATAAGATCACACTTAGCATTGCTAAGAGGCAGGAATATTATGTATAACTAAGGATGAGGCATTTTTGCCTCATCTTGGTAGCTGCAGATTCTTTAGGGGAACAATATTTTAGATCAAACTCCTATAAAGAAGAATGAGATGAGTGAAAATGTTTCACAAAATCTATTAACATCAACATATGGACCAGAGAAAGATTTGGCATTTTAAAGTCTTAATCACATCTTCCCATAATGGATCCAAATGGCAGTGACTTTCCCCACAAAACACATACACTCAGGTCTTACTATACTCAGTGTTTCCTAGGCTCCCCAGATATTCTCGTCCTACTGATTGTCTTGTAATTTTTCGACAGGGATAAAATTTGTTTTTTTGTGACATGTTTTTGTTGGCATTATGAACTGTGGAATTAATGATATGAACAAAAACATCCCAGCATGTAATGAATATTAATTACAGCAATGCAAAATTAATAGACACAGGTATAATATATTTATTAATAATCATGAAAAGTAAGGGATTAGCTTCAGATATTTAAAGTTATCTATAATTTATAATCCATAAAATGCACAAAGACTACCAACAAAATAATGTTCATATAGAATATATCTTATGCTTGCCAGTATTCTACAATACTAAACTATATAGAACATTATACAACAGGATTTTTCTTAGTATATATACTAGTAATATTACCCTGGCTTAAATCCTTATACTTTAAAATATTATTTATTTATTCAGTTTTGACATGAGTTCTATAACACTACTAATCAATGTCATCATATTAATATAGCATTAAATATTCTTTATTATTTTATTTTCCAAATAATTATGTAATAAAAATATAAGGTGTATTTCTGGGTAAAAATTTTCTAACTCCTACCAATTATTAGAATACCTGGTATGGGTTCTCCGATAATGGCTAAGATTTCAACATTGTTTATATACTTATAAGCATTTTTCTCATTTAAAAACTGTGTTTCTCAAATGAACTCTGGGACAGTAATTACCTATCAAGTTAGACTCTTATAGGAAATCTCTATGTGCTCTAAAGTATTGGATGGTATTAAAGTAGTATGTCTCCAGCTTGCATGATCTGTTGTCTTTGAAGATATGATATCTGGGTAAAGGGCATTCCATTCTTTACATTAAAAAACTATGTCTTGAGTATGTACTCTGTGTTGGGCTTGAAGAGTGTAGGACTTCCAAAAGTATTTCCTATATTACTTAAGCATAGAACGTTGCTTTCTAGTATGGAATCTTTGATGTACTTGGAGAGTTGAAGACGAGGTAAAACACTTGCCACAGTCTTTACATTTGTAATGTTTATCTCCACTGTGATTTCTGTAGTGAACCTGATGACTTGATCAGTTGGTAAAGGATTTCCCACACTCATTACATTTGTAAAGTTTTTCTCAGGTATTTATTCTTTGATGAATTTGGAAAGTTGAGGATGAAGTAAAGAATTTCCCACATTCTCTACATTTGTCAGGTTTGTCCCCAGTATGAATTCAGTGGTGAGCTTCAAATTATGAATACTATGTAAATGATTTACCACACTTATTATATTTATATGGTGTGTCTCAACTATGGGTTCTTTGATGACTTTGGAGGGATGAATATTGGGTAAAGAGTTTCCCACACTCATTATAGTTGTAAAGTTTTTCTCGAGTATGGATACTTTGATGAACTTTAAGGTTTGAGGACACTGTAAATGATTTTTCACAGGTATTACATTTATATGGTTTGTCTCCAGTATGTATTCTTTGATGAACTTGGAGATTTGAGTACTGGGTAAAAGATTTCCCACAATCATTACATTTGTAAGGCTTTTCTCCAGTATGGATTCTTTGATGGTTTTTAAGTGTTGAGGACAGTCTGAATGATTTCTCACAGGTATTACATTTATACAGTTTATCTCCAATGTGAATTCTTTCATGATCTTGGAGAATTGAGTACTGGGTAAAATATTTCCCACACACATTACATTTGTAAGGTTTATCTTCAGTATGGATTCTTTGATGACATTGGAGACTTGAAGAGTGAGTAAAGGATTTCCCACACTCAAGACACTTGTAAGGTTTAACTCCAGTATGGATTCTTTGATGACGTTGGAGAGTTGAAGATTCAGTAAAGGATTTCCCACACTCATTACATTTGTAAGGTTTAACTCCAGTATGGATTCTTTTATGACGTTGGAGAGTTGAAGAGTCAGTAAAAGATTTCCTACACTCGTTACATTTGTAAGGTTTATCTCCACTATGAATTGTTTGATGATATTTGAGACTTGAAGAGTGAGTAAAGGATTTCCTACACTCGGTACATTTGTAAGGTTTTTCTCCAGTGTGGCTTTTTTGATGATCTTTCAGTGTTGAGGACAGTCTAAAGGATTTCTCACAGTTATTACATTTATATGGTTTGCTTCCAGTATGAATTCTGTGATGAACTTTGAGATTTGAGTACCAGGTGAAAGATTTTTCACACTCATTACACATGAAAGGTTTTTCTCCAGTATGGATTCTTTGATGAACTTGGAGATTTGAGTAGTGGGTAAAGCATTTCCCACACTCATCACATTTGTAATGTTTATCTCTGGTGTGGATTTTGTAGTGAACTTGAAGAGTTGAGGAGTTGGTAAAGGATTTCCCACACTCACTACATTTGTAAGGTTTTTCTCGAGAATGATTTCTTTGATGAACCTGGAGAGCAGATAATGAGATAAATGATTCCCCACATTGATTGCATTTGTAACATTTTTGTCTAGTAGCAACGCTGTGGTTAGTTTGAAATTTTGAGGACTGTATAAATGATTTCTCGCTCTTAGTACATTCATATGTTTTTTCTCCACTGTGGATTCTTTGATGAACTTGAAGTTTTGAGGACTTGGTAAGTAATATTCCACATACATGACATTTATAAAATTTGCATCCCATAACTGTTCTCTGTTGATCTTTAGGTTCACTACTTAATATTTTCCTATTTCTTTGCAGAATAGAATTGTATTTCAAAATCTGTTGTGAACCTTTTCTATGAGAAGCCTCCAATTGTGAAATTATGATTGGAACAGGTTGAGTTCTCTCAGGAGAAACTGGAGCTTCTTGATCTTTTGTTTCAGAAATGAAACACATGTATTTTTCACACAGATCATTTCCACAATGACATGTTTTATGAACTTCACTGTCACGTGAATATTCCCAGAACTTCTTTCTATCTATCTCTGAAAGGCCATTACAATCAAATATTCTTGGTATTTCTTTCAGGAAAGAATCTTGGGTACATTCCTTTGGGAATTGCTTCTTTGTATGGTAAGAAGACAAAACTGAAAGAAATGAAAGCAAATCACTATATGCTATTTCAGATGCATATTAATATAATATAGATATATACTACATAAAATGACATGAAATTGTGGTTAATAGCAAAATGGTACAACAAAGAGCTGCAGCAATATTTTCCAAGGAAACAAATGTCCTGATAATGATGGATGTTAGATGATATCTCATAAAACTATCATACATTTTGTAATACAAATGAATGTCTTCATTAAGTATTCATTGGAATAGATAATTTCAACCAAAATTGTTGTAACTATCACACATGAATAGAAACCTCCTCTTCACTGTGATACTCAATTAACAATATGGGCACGAATCATTATTCTAAATACATGAAGAAATTAATGACATAAATGAGTAACGACAACATTATTTCCATTTTCATCCTAATGCAAGATTAACCAATTATTTTTAAATCAAAGAGAATATTAATAAGAACACAAGAGAAAACATGATAAAAAATTAAGTGTATCATGTAAAATTCATGCCCAGCACATGAAAAGAAAGGGTTTCAAAATTTTCACAAACTTTAAGAAATATTCACTAAGACTATATAAGTTTTAGAAACCAAATAATTCTTAACAAGTTAAATATCTAGATGTTCCTAAAATAAAAATTGAATCCACAGTACTATATATATCTTTATTGTAAATTAAAATAAGAAATTCCAGACCTGACATTTGAACAGTCAAACATAACTTAAAATATATTTTGTATTGAAGTGAAAATTCAATACATTTCCCATCGTTTCTTTCCCTCCAACATCACTCAGGTAACATTCTATGGTCCTTACATTCATTCTCAATTTGAAAACATTTTTTACTTAGAATTTGCTTCTATCTCTTTGTGATTGTGTTGTGTGTGTGTGTGTGTGTGCGTGTGTGTGTGTGAGAAGATATATAGATATGTGTACTTACAAGTACATAAAAGACTTCTGTTTGTGTTTTTCTGTCGTGCCCTCCCGCCAGCAGGAACGACGCAGACACCAGGATTCTTCTCAATCGTGCTTTATTGGGAGCGCCCTTGAAGCTGAAGCGAAAGACCCCGAATGCCCGCGAGCGCATCACTTAAATGGTTCTGTGTATGTGTCGTTTCAATATCTCATATGTAGTATCTGGATGCCTCATTAGCATGCGCCATTAGCATGCCTGTGGCTGAGAGGGCAGCTCCAGAATACTTCATTTGCATACCCCTGTTCGGGAGGGGCACGTTGGGAGAACCTATGCCTGTGCACGCGTGGGAGCAGTTGCCGCTGTCGCCATTACTGGGTGCGGGCACGCCTTACATTTTTCTTTTTTATCTTTGTATATTGTTTCACCTATGAACACTATTCATTTGAAAATCCATACTGCAGATGAAATGTAATATAATGTGAGAAATGTGGAAATGTTTCTCAACTGGAAGTGAACAAAAGATAAATATAAAAGAAGAAATATTTTTGACAAATATTTAAAAGGTAGCACTCAAAGATGTTGTTACAAGGAATGCATTGTGTGTGAGTAGCAGGGAAAGAGAGAGTAGACAAAGTGAGTAGCCAAGTTGTGGACTCTGAAACAGCAATGCCTGTATTTCCTGGATAAGAGGAGGCATCCTAGGAGCTATGGACACATCAACCAAGCTCCATATGGATGGTACCCAGTTTCAAGAGGCAAACTTTCCCAGGTTTTAGTCTGTCAGTACCTTCCAGCCTACCCAAACCTAGGTTCAAGAAACACATAGCTACAGCTACTGACCTCTGTAAAAAGAGTTTCTGGAAACCAGGAACATGGTTTGAGCCTCTGGCCTGCAGTTCTACTTGTCTTAATGTTAACATATGTTGGACAATAGGAGTAGACAGCATCTCGTTCGAAAATGGAGGCCTCCAGCAGGCATAGAGTCTGAGAATCAGTAGCTCAGTGACTGCAGAGCAAGCAATTGGCCGCTCAGTAGTGCCTACCACAAAATGCCAGCAATGTCTCATGATCCGTAGAGAAACAAGGGGATCCAAGGTGCTAGAAGAAACAATTCTATGCTCTGACATTCTGGATATTCCCGGAATCCTGTGAAACACACCAGTGTATTTTTCACGGTATTAATAGCCATCTTTAAAAGGCCTGCCAGATCTGAGGAACACACATGTCAGACATCCATAGCCCAATCACCTGACTATAGGTCCATCTGGTATACAGCCTGATGTGAAAAGATACAGGCTATTTGAGGAAATCCAGATTCCATCATATGAAAAAGTGCTCCTCCTGCATGCTCTAGAAGCCTAGAGATCTCCATGAATAAGCAGCCAAAGCAAGGAACAAACAGATGCCTAAAGGGCAGCGAAAATCAGGGCAATACAGCACCAACACAATCCAATCACCCCAATACAACATGCCCTGGACACACAAACACAGCTGAAACTCAGGAAAACAACCTTAAATCTATGCTTTTGAATATGATAGAGCCCTTTCAAAAAGATATAAATCAATCCCTCCAAGTAATATAGAAAAATATGATCAAACAGGTGGAGGACATTAGTAAAATGGTTCAAGACCCAAAAAGGAAAAGAGAATAAATGAAGTAAACACAAATTGATGAAAAACTGGAGTTGGAAACCTTAAGAAAAAGAGCAGAAAATGCAGAGGTAAGCATCACCAAAAAATATGAGTGATGGAGAAAAGAATCTCAGGCACAGAAGACACAATTGAAGAAATAGATACATCTGTCAAAGAAAATATTAAATTGAAAAAAGTTCCTTATATGAAACATCCAACAAAGCAAATACACAATGAAAAGACAAAACCTAAGTATAAGTATAAAAGGAATAGACAAAAGACAAGATGACAAGCTCCAAGACCAGACAATATTTTTAACAAAAGAGAAAAAGAGATTTTCTCCAAACTAAAGAGAGAGATACATTTTAATAGACAAAAGGCTTACAAAGCAACAAATATATTTGGCCAGAAAAGAAATTCCTCTTGAAACATATTAATCAAAATATGAAATATACAGAACAAGGAAAAATTATTAAAGGCTGGAAGAAAAAACCATCAAATAAAATAATAAGTTAGACCTATCAGAATTATACATGACTTTGCAATAGATAATTAGATTCCACAAGGACCTACACACATTTCTTGCAGATCCTAAGATACCACAGATATCAACCTAGACTAGACTTTCAATCACTGTTCATGGGGAAAACAAGTTACTCTATGAGAAGATCAAGTTCAAACAATATCTATGCAAAAACCTAGGACTATGTAGATAGTAGAAGAAAATCTCCAATACAAGGAAGTTAACTATAGCTAAGAAAATAGAGACTATAAATAACTTCACTACAACACCGCCAAAAGAAGACAAACACATTGCCACCATCAACAGCAAAATAAAAGCAATAAAAATCTTGGGTCATTAATAACTTTTGCCATCAATGGATTCAATTCTCTGATAAAAAGAGAGAATATAAAAGAATGAATGTTTAAAATAGACCAAACATTCTGCTACATACAATAATCCCACATTAGCAATAAAGAAAAATATTAATCCAAAGTAAAAGTCTGGAAAAACATTTTCCAAGTAAACACCCACAAGAAGCAAGCATGAGTAGCCATTCTAATATCTAATAAAAGAGACTTTCAATGAAAAGTAATCAAAGAAATGGAAAGGATGAAAACTAAACAGATAATTAATGAAAGAAATATCATGAATCAAATGTACCTAACAGATATCTATAGAACTTTCCACTTATGCACAACTGATTATACCTTCTTCTCAGCACAACATGGAACATTCTAAAACAGAAAACCATATAATTGATCAAAAAGAAGTCCTCAACATATACAAGAAAAATGTATTAACACCTTGTATTTTATCAGATCACCATGGATAAAAGCTGGACTTTGACAACAACAGACATAATAAAAAGCTTATACATACATGGAACCTCCCAGTACTTAGTGAAAAAACAAAAAAAATATTAAGACTTCCAAAAATTAATGAAAATATGACACAATGAAAACAGTGCTAAATGACAAGTTCCTAGGTTTCTGTACCCTCATAAAGAAATTGTAGAGCTCTCATATTGGCAACTTACCCATTCATGTGAATGCTCTAGAGATGCAAACACAATCAATAGGAATGGTTTGTAGGAAATAACATCAGGGTTGAAATCAGTAAGTTAATTAGAAACAAAGAACAATACAAAGAATCCATGAAACCAGAGCTGGTTCTTGGATAAAACTAAAAAATTGATAATCCCCGAGACAGTATGCAAATCAGCAAAGCCAAAAACAAAAAGGAGGACATGAAAACAGATAGTTAGCTAATCCAAGAAATCATTAGGTCTTTCATCAGAAGCCTGTCTTTCAAAAACTTGAAAAAATTTAAACAAAATGGACCATTTTCTTGATAGATTTCAGATAACAAAATTATATCAGAAATAAGTAATCAGTTTAAATACTCTTATAATCCTTAAGGAAATAGGAGCAGTAATTAAAAGTTCCCATCTGAAAATCCCAGGTCCTGATAATTTTAGTGAAGAATTCTATCAGACTTTCAAAGAACTAATAAAAATACTCCTGAAACTATTGCACAAAATATAAACAGAAGGAATTTTGCTAAACCCACATCTGACAAAGGGGTAATATACAAACTATATAAAGAACTGAAGAAATTGAATACCATCAAAATAATATAATCCAACAAAAAGTTGAGTACACAGATGAAATGATAATTCTCATAATATGAATTTTTAATGTCTGAGAATCACTTAAAGGAATGCTCAACATCTTTAATAATCAGGGAAATGTAAATCAAAATGATTCTATAATTCTATCCCACACCTAGAAGATTGATGAAAATTAAAAACTCAAATGGCAGCACATGCTGAAGAAAGTGGAACATTCTTGCATTGTGGGTAGAAATGCATACTTGTATGCCATCTTTAACAGTCAATATGGTGCTTTCTCAGGTAATTGGGAATAGCTCTACCTCACAAACCAGCTGCACCGATTCTGAGCATATACTCCAAGCATGCTCCACCATACATAAATAAGATTTGATTAATTATGTTAACATGAGATTTAGTTCTAAGAGGCAGAGACAGGAAACAATGTACATGTCACTCAACAAAAGAATAGATAAATAAACTGTGGTACAATTAGATCATGGGATAATACTCAGCTATTAAAAACAAGGACACCATAAAATTTTCAGTTAAAGGTATGGAAGTATAAAAAATCATCCATAATGAGGTAACCGAAAAGCAGAAAGACACAAATGGTATATACTCACTTATATGTGAAATTTAACCCAATAGCACAGGATAACCATATGCAATTCATTGGCCCAAATAAGGTAAGGACAAAGAAAACCAAAAGAGTTTGGTGCTTACATATCAAACTAAATGAGAAATACAAATGACCACAGAAGACATTGCAAAGAAGGAACAATGTAGGAGAGGGAAATCTAGAAAAACATGAGGGTGGAGATCAGAGCTGGTAAGAGTAGTTGAAGTAGGACAAAAGGATTGGAAGGAAATGAAAAACCACACGCGGAGGCATCTCTATGACAAGCTGGAGGCCTAAGACAGGGTAGGATTCTAGGAGTTTTTGGGGGTGATTCTACCAAACAATAAAGATAGTGTCATAAAGAAAAAAATAATATCAAGAGATGGGGTACAAAATAGAGCAGAATTATAGAAATCAGTAACATAATACCAGCCTACTTTTAAAGTTATATTTATATGTTGCCTTTATGTTTGGGAGCATACATATGACCAAGGAATAGTTAGGAGAAGCTTACTTCACCCATGTGCATCATGGAGATTGAAATCAAGTCTTAAGACTGAAATTCAAAAAGCTGTAACTCTGAACCATTTCTCTAGTTACCCTTAAGGTCTTTTCACTAGCTTATGGAAAACTACTACTATAGAAGCTTCCTAACACATTTGCATATGAAAATCCACTTAAGGGACTAAGAAAGAAAATAAAATAACTCAAAGTCAAATTCCACTAAATACAGAATAGAATACAAAAAATGAGATAGTACATTTTGAGTTATTTTCTAAAGGACTATGGTTCACTGAAATGTTTCATGTAATTCCATACACACTTATTTTCTTTCTAAACCTGAGGAATTTAATCTATAGCTGAAGACACTTCATACATATAACAGCAAACATATTGAATTGGTGTTAAGGTGGATTTTTCACCTCTACTGACTTGCACTCATAGTATTGGCAGCTACTACTTGTATAATAGAAAGACAAAATTAATTTAGAGTCACACAGATATGAACTCTATGACGCTCTATGCTGATCTTCCTGCAAGATATGCCCACTGGTGAGAATAGTTCTGCAAATACATTGTCAGTACTCAGTACTTTTTAAATGACATTAAGGTAGCTTTGTGAGTTAAACCCACATCTGACCTGTTTATGAAAACAATAATCTGAGGATAAAATATGGACTTGATGTTTAAAGCCACTATTATTCTTATAAATTAAAATGGTAATCATTTGCCTCCAAAATTCATATTCCTTTTCAATAGAGCTGTGCATTACTCAGTTTTCAATAGAAAAGCTTAATATGGAGGTCAACAACTTGACAAAGTGCTGATACTGAGAAACATTGGAGCACTTGATCCTATGTGAGTTATCTTTATCACATTCCCTCCTATCAAGGCTCACTGACCTTTGTAGAAAATGTGGCAAAGGATTTTAAAGGCCAGAGGTGTTGGATGACTCTCAGTAAATATCACCTTATAGACTTACCAAGACTACCATGCATATTAACACACTGACAGCATGGACAAGTTCAAGGCAGAAAAATCCTGCTTTAAAAAGGGGAAAGAAGTACAAATTGTCAACCACACTGGGAACCCGTTTGTAGTACTAGATACATGGAAAGGGTAAAATAAGGGTTTATATATAAAAAACATTGGGATATATTCATCATATGTTATGCCAAATCTTTGGGAGAAGTTACTAGCACAAACCCAATTCCATGTTAAATCCACTTTGGCTTCTATTGTTTTCTTGTCTGCCTGTCTGTCTCTCTGTCTGTCTGTCTCTCTGTCTGTCTGTCTCTCTGTCTGTCTGTCTCTCTACCTGCCTGCCTGTCTGTCTGTCTGTCTGTCTGTGTGTCTGTCTGTGTCTCTCTCTCTCTCTCTCTCTCTCTTTCTCTCTCTCTCTCTCTCTCTCTCTCTCTCTCTCTCTCTCTCTCTCTCTCTCTCTCTCTCTCTCTCTCTCTCTGTGTGTGTGTGTATGTGTGTATGTGTGTGTAAGAATCATATAAGATCCATACTGTACTATACATTTTGTACATTGTTCTAATAAAATTCTTAGGCCTGCTTTCTGCTGAAGATGTTATCTAAACACTCTTCAGTTCTAGATTGCTCCTTGGTTTAGAGTCCTCACATACTGTGTCATTTTATTTCATCTTACTTTGTTCTTTTTCTTCTACCTCCTCTTTATCATCAATCCAGGGTTCTTTGTTTTGCTCAAGACATGTTAATAAATCTGCTTTTGAAACAGAAATGCCTGTGAATTCAAAAATAAATACAGACACACCATTATATGTAGCTGTGTACTAGTACAGGATTGTGCCAAATAGGGAAGGTGGAAAAGAGGAAAGTGTACATGAATGACTTACTAGTTCTCAATTCCTTCCAAGATGTTTTAGACTCTTCATAACTCAATAGATTTTAAAATTCTGTATTTAATTTTTTTAAATCGACATTGAAATGAAAATCTTAACTAAAATAATAGGGAAAACATGATAACTGTGGGATTCAAAGTGTATTCACATATAAGTGTTACTGGCTACCAGCATAAAAGTTATGAAAGATTGAATTATTATTAGTTTAAATGTAAAAACAAGGTAAAGGGATGTAAGAAGCTAGCTATATATAAGACAGTAATCAATACCTATAAAACCTTATGAGATAAACTAAGCAGTGGAAGTCAAGTCAAAATATTAGCTAGTAGAAGCTTTAGGCTTCCCTAAGACGAAGTAGCAAGCATGGAATAAATATATTCTCACCCACAGAAACCAGGTTGTTGTAGTTCTCCAGCATGACATTTCTGTAAAAAGCCCTCTGAGCAGAGTCCAGACATTCCCACTCCTCCTTTGAAAAAGTTTATAGCCACATCCTTGAAAGTCAGTGGACCCAGAAAATACAAATAACAGTGTCCTTTCATGGTCATTGGATAAATTCTATGTTTGACACAAGGAAAGATAAGTTAACTATAGAACTTGTTATGTTATAAAGAACTAATATGCATTTTAAAACTAAATTATATTCTGAGAAAAAGACTTTTCTGACTTCTCTGCAATGAGGTAATAGGCCAGCACCACTGAACTTGTGGGTGGGGACTCTTGTGAGGGTCAAATGACATGATCACCACACCATGAGCAATGCTATTAAAGTTGCAATCAATAGGAAGGATGAGAAGTAACAAAAGAGGCCCTCAGATGAAATATTCATAATATATTGGCTTTTATTCACAGGTAAATAATGACCCATCTCACTCTCTCTAAAAATTTAGTGCCTATATTTATCTTTGATATGAGAAAAATTTTAATTTTTACAGACTGCATTTTTATTTTGTAGAACTTGTCCTAAAAAAGAGCCTTGCAAATGAGTTGCCTTAAGCACACAGGTGACATAAGTTTCAAAAAGTTAATAATGAGAATCAAATGTGAAAATTACTTCTGAAAATTAGAGTCAGCATAGTGAAGGTTCTGAAGTTCTGACAATGATGTATTTTTGTAAAGACAATAAACTTGTCCCACACACACATTCATTTACCTGTGAGGAAGATATCTCTTCTTTCCCCTTCAGAATGGAATATCCCAGGAAAGTTTATATTGAAATTTCACCTTCCAGATTCTACTCTGTGTTGAAATGCAGCAGATTTTCCCTATCCCTGGTGAAATGGAAGAGTGCAAAGCAGGAATCAAAACTGACCACAATCCATGCTTCTTGCCAGTGAAGTGATGCAGAAACCGTGACCTCCTACAGGCTGAAAAAACAGAAGATTTTCCATTCCTGAATTTAGGTGTTCTGTTTTCCCAGCATATTATGTTTTTCTCTACAAACCAAGTTGAGTTGCTGCAATAACCTGTTATATACCTAACAGAGGCAGATTGGAATTTTAAAGGAAGGATAAACACAGCTGTCAGTTAAATATCCTCTTCACCATTTCCTCTCTTTTTCTTTGCCTGAGATAGCTCATTAAAATAAAATTGGCACGTATGCTTGCACTCATGGCCAGAATCTGTGAGGTAACCACCACTTAAAAGTATTTCTTGTCCTGGGTAAGCAATGTAGTTGCCTAGAGCCAGGAGAAAACAAGCCAATCACTGCCTGACTCACTATTGCCTCCACTGAGATATTCCTTTTGGCTTTCTTATCCCAGTCTAAAATGCCATGATTTTGTTGCTTTGAAGAAAGCCCCATAGTTATATTATCTCACAATTTCCCTTTTGTACTGAAATTGCTTTTTTGTTCCATCAGCAAAACACTAACTGCTGATAACTAAATAAGTTACCTCTGCACCATATCTATTACATTTGGCTGTTACTGAAGGCAGTTGGTCTTTATGATATTGTAACATCTTCCTTCTTGATAATTTTATGCTAAACTGTGGTTTCAAATACAATTATATCATAGGCAACTTTACAAATCAAAATTTTATCATTCAATTTCTAAAAGAAAATGCTGCATAACACAGGCAGAATCATTTTGATCTATTGCAAATTTTACCCATACTGTTTCTCATTAGTCTCCAAAGGAACAACTAATAAGATCTCAAACAGTCCCTCAATGTTTGGTGGGAAGTTTTTATACATTTCCTTTTTTCTCTTTCATTCTGGCAAAAAAATACATATAAATGCCATATTTCATGTTTGTAAGTTTTCAGAAATTTCGGAAATGTAACATGTAAGTCTGACCCACAAAAAGTTTTCTAATTCTATTATATATGGTTAAATTAATACACCCTACATAGAACATTGCCTTTTCTTAGAAAAAAAAACATACTGCATCTAAGATTACCTATACTTATGTCACAATAAAGGCAATTAGAAATACACTTTAAAACAGATTTGCAGTAACAGAAAGATAGAATGTATTATTTCTTATGGAGATTAGATTTGTTATGGAGCCATTGTGAGATAGAAAATCATTGGTTTAATAATTGGTTCGTATCTTTGTATGCAATTGTCTCTAATATACTCATCATTGAGGCTGAGTGTGGTGACACATTCTTTAATTCTGGCTCTTAGGAGGCAGCGGAAGGAATATGTCCATGATTTTGAGACATGACAAATCTAGAAAGCAAGGTCCAGGCTGTTGCTGTACATTTTATTCTTCCTACATTAGGTAACACAGTAAATTATTAAACCACTAGTTTTCTTTAACCAGCTAGTTCCCAAAGTACAGAAAAGGAAACTGTGGTTTGTTTTTAATCTGCAAGCACTAGGCTGAGCAGAATCTCAGCTACTCTAATCTTATTATCCTTAAAACAAACACATAAACCAATACCTTGCCAGTGTGATAACTCCCAGATTGATTATCTTCCATTAGTCTCTTTTTTTCCCACCTTAATACTCATGCTTCACACCCAGAAATCCCTCCCTTCCACTTTCTGTCCTTATGCCCAGTGTATTGGCCAAACAGCTTTTTATTGGCAGCTGTTAAACCCACTCAAGGCATTCTTCCACATCAGGAAGCATAGAAAGATCCTGTAACAAAGCAAATAAACAAACACACACACACACACACACACACACACACACACACACACAACTGCTTATCTCAGGCATAAATTCTGGACATGGCAGACATTAAGTTCACAAATAACTTAAAATAATTCTGAATTTTTCTCCATTACTAAGAGCCAGGGAGAAGGACTGTAGCTCCTTTGGACAGAAGAATTCATCTACATGTTGGACCTCCTTGTGTTATTACTCATCTTTGAATTCCAAGGATAGTCTACCTCTCATTCACTACATGGACGTTCTATAATCCACTCACGCTGACAATGGGCTAAATATCTTTCACACAAACCCATATCTGTGGTCAGAGGACAAGATTGTCCTTGGAATGTCCTGGCTCCTTCTCAGATCACTTATTTATCAGGGTCTGCCTCTTGTGTTTTCAATTTACACAGAACTCTGTGTGTTACATGTGTTTCTCAAGTGCATTTGTCACACACAGCCTCCTTCACATGGTGTCACTAGGTCCCAAAGAGAGTGGGACAGGCATCTTTATAGACATTTAAGGATAAGTCTTAGCACCAGAGACTAATAAGCACACAGACCCTGTGATCCTGTGAATGGCTAAAAACAGAACCAAAAGAGCCAGCATCCCAAGGTGAGTTTCTAACCCACTACAGGTCAGAGTCCTCTGGCCCTCAGTGCCATAATTCTACTTCACAAAACCAGCAGCCAGAGCCAAACTCTGCCTCAAGTACACAAGGTGTTTGGCAAGATCTTTGACCTCCTGCTCTTATCCTCCTCTCAGCTCTCCCCAGCACAGCATGAGTCTGCATTCACCAGACTAATGGTCACTTTCTGACCCATTACAGCCTTACTAACTTCAAACAATGCTCCATGCCTGTGGAAAGTCATGCCATCTCCCTGTTCTAGAAATCACATTTGTCCTCAGGTGTCAGGCACATTCTAGCTTCCTTTCCTCTGCAGAGCCACTAATTTACAAACGATGATGAAGGCTCTATTGCCATGGACTAGATTTAAAAACGAAAGACAATAATTACTGCAAAGGAACATGAATTTATGAAGACACAGTGCTGAGATGAAGTGCATTTGAGTATAAATGCCAAGATGAGATCGACAGATATATTTCTAGCTGGGCAGGCCTTGAATATAATAGAAGCCACCAGATGAAGAACAGATAACCTGTCTAGACACATGGGGATTATTGTCCTAAATTAGTAGAGATGAAAAGACTGAAGGCCCTTCCTAGAGATTCAAGAAAGTGAAATGCAGACAAGGACAGGTCACCTGAGAACACCAACGAGATTAAAAGGTGCAACCCTAGTGTGGTGGGCAATGAAGTTCTGCATACGGAAGTGAGTGGATATGACTGCAAAGGACAGGGCTGAATCCTACAGGCAGATGCTTATTCTAACAGATACAGATATCTTCACTGTATCAGTAGAAGAATCTTCCACACTACTTTGTCGTCAGTACAAGTGTCTGTCACAAACTAGGACATATAACAGGCTGGATGCTTCAAGATGAGAGCCATGAGCAACCTGGCAGGTGCAGATCCAATAATGCAGTGGAAGGAAATAACAGCATGAGAACTGATTTATTGGAGGACACATTATCAGCCTGCACAACAAGGAAAAGTACAGTTCCCATATTGGGAATTAAAGAGCTTTCAGTTACCAATTGGGGGCTCTCATGGCTGTGTCAATGATTCTCAAACCCTATGAATGGTGAAACCTAGACCACTGGAGACTGCCATCTCTCTGCATGGTGATGCTGCCTGGTAGCCTCTGGAGAGCCTCCCAGTGATAAGATAAAGCCATGAACAATGAAGGTCATATTCAATCCTGCTCAGATCTTAAAACATCAACTTCAGTAGAAGTCATTCTCTGGGATTTAGAGGAAGAGGACTTTGTTTTACCCAGTTCCCTTCCTATGGACAGGAGGTAAGCCAGGGCTCAGTGGGGTAAACTGTAGGAGTGAGCTATTGGCTCATAGTTCCATATCTACAAATTAGTCCCATAATTTTGGGATGTTCCCTGACCTGATCCATTCCTCTTACTCCTGAGAGTCAATATCTATCTGAACATGTGGTAGGAAAGCCAGGGTCCATCCAGTGTATCTGAAGCAACCAAAGCCCCTGCAGTCCCCACCAGACCCTACCCAAGGACTCCCAATATCTGATGCTTCTGAGGAGTCCAGCTACTGAACCTCCTGCCTCCATGCATCAAAGCTTCTTGCTATGGAATGGTAGGTCAGCATTGTAGAACACACAGACATACATAATTCCCACAAGAAAGGACTCCTGGGTTTAAGAAGGATACTAGAAAGGGGACAAAAGGCAGCACCATAGGACCAGTCTTGCTACTTACTATGTGCTGAAACTTTGACAAAGGGCTAGTGTGTCTTGTGGATTTAAATAGTCCAACACTCATCATTTTGGATCCAGGCCATTTGCCCTAAGACCTCGTGATGTGACTCTGAGATGAGTATAGTCTGGGCTGACTGTCCTTGTCTTCGGGGGACTACAATTTCTTGGGCACAGCCTACAGTGTTCAGTTACCAGTATGCATACTCTCATGCTCCCTTTCTTGTTTTTCTCGTCCTTTAAGGACCTCCCATTTCCACCTGAGAAGTCAAGGGCTTCCCTATGCAGAGTATAGAGAAGAGGACAACATCAGAGAAAGTCAGCATGGAGAACCTAGGGATCCTGAATCAAAAAGTTGTCTGGGGATATGATGAGCCCTGTATTGTTTCTTTTTACTATTTTTGCATATGCCTAGAAAATAAAGTTTGGAATATGCCCATAAAACAGTTTTTTCGTATGTGCCATGAATAGTAGTAGAGAGACAGACCTACATTTATGATCTTAGAGGCATTTTCAATCATACTGGGCAAAACTGAGCTTTGTAAACAACAGTTTTCACACTAAGATGAGCACATAAATTTGGGCGTATATACCACATGTCAGCATGTGCTTTCTCTCTCTGTGAGTACTGAAGACCAGAGACCTAGGGCAAAACTCACTCCCACAGCCACCAAGGCAAGTCCACATAAGGTCTACAGGACAATGAAGTATGGTCATCTGTGTCTCACAAAAGAAGATCAAAGTATCTGTAAGGATCTCTTATAACTCCCAGTGTCAGCACATGGGCTTGTTCTACTTTCTCTGCCCAAATTATATTGCCCACACATCAGAGGAAAAGGACATCAGAAATTAGTGGAATCTCTACTTGGTAGCAGACTCGAGACCTGGGCTCCATGCTCAGAGATGGTAGCCCTAATACCATGAGACATTTGGAGGTGGAATTGTAAGCATGTTCCAATGGTTTGTTGAGGGCTGGACACTAATCTAATAGAAATGGTGGTAAGGCAGGAAAAGGAATATATATATATATATATTTCTCTGTGTGTGAATTTTTTAATTTTAATTTTTTAAATTTATTCAGATTAAAACTAAATTGTTATCCCATTACTTTTATCCTCCCATTCTTTCCTTCCTCCTCTTTTCACCCTATTCCCTTCCCTTAGGTCTAAGAGTCAGGGCTACCTCTTCCCCCACTATATGGTCACAGGCTATCAAGTCTTTTCTTGGGAGCCTGTTTATTCTTTCTTTGAGTGCTATCAGGCCTTCCCGCAAAGGGGATGTGGTCAAATATGGAGCACCAGAGTTCATGTCAGAGTCAGTCCCCACTTTCCACATAATTGTGTAGCATGTCCTGTCCATTTGTTAGATCAGAGTAGGGGTTTGATGTTTACTCCTCATTTTATCATTGTTTAATGCAATAATTTGAGCTGACCCCCCTTCCGTGCCCCAATCCACTCATTGTGATGTTCTTATTGTTGTTTTTTATGACACTCTGGATTCTTCTATTTCCCAATCTCCAATATTTCTCTTAACTAAAGTCTCAGAAGGATGTCCTCTCATCTATCCCAATCTCCTAGTAAGTGAAGACTTTTGTAGGACATACATTTGGGAGTAGTGCCCAATTATAAGTGAGTATATACAATGTGAGTCTTTCTGCTTCTGTGTTAACTCACTTATTATGACCATTTCCAGTCCCATCCATTTGTCCAAACATTTCAGGATTTCCTTGTTTTTAATAGCTGAGTAGTATTCTATAGTGTAAATGTACCACGGTTTGTTTATCCGTTTTTTAACTGATGAACATTTGGGCTATTTAAAGGTTCTGGCTATTATGAATAAGGCTGCTATGAACATGGTTTCCCATATGTCCTTGTTGTCTGGTGAACCATATTCTGGGAATATTCCAAGGAGTGGAACAGATGGATCTTGAGGAATGTATGTGTCTTTTTTGTGTCTGTCTCTGTTTCTGATGCTGTCTCCATCCAGTTCTCTGTCTTTATCCAGTTCTCTGTTTCCCCCTATGCTCTCTCCTCTCTCTCTCTCTCTCTCTCTCTCTCTCTCTCTCTCTCTCTCTCTCTCTCTCTCTCTCTCTCTCTGTTCTCTCTCATCTACCTTCCCAACTTACAGAGACATGAGAAAAGACTACCTGTTGTTTTAGCTGTTTGCTCTGTGGTGTTATAATATGTCATCTGAACTGGCTAAGACAGATGCTAAAACAACATAGCTTGAATATTTACTTTATTATATGAGTTCAGGCACTCCATGAAGACATCCTGTGTGATTTGAATATTGTAGAACCAAAAGGGATCCCCCTGCTCTGTCACCCAGCTCTGCGAAAATCCCTGGCTCATAAACTCCAAGCGCTGGGAAGGAGGAAATATCCAACAGAACTGAAACGTAGGGCCCTGATTCAAAGCCCATGGGTGTAATTGAATCTCAACATCCCCAACAGGAGCCAGGAAAATTATTACTGCAGTTATAGGGCTGAGCTGAGCACTCATGCACCTAGTGAATCTTTTTACTATTAAATGTGGATTTACTGAAGCTAAGGTGTTGCAAAGATGACATTTACTTTACTCCAATTATGCACCCTCAAGACAGAAGGGATGTGAATTGCTGAGGCTAGCACAAGACCATCTGTGCCTCCCCTATCCTCAGGCTACACCTTAGGATATAGTGAGTGTCCAGCCCTGGCCTATGCTTTGGCTGCACCATAGGGTGAAATGAGAGGCCAGCTCTGGCCTTTCTCTATTGAATGACTCCCTAATGCACACTATCAATAAAACAGTGAGTAAGGAAGTGGGAAAGGAGACATAGAAACTGCTCACGTGCTAAATGTTCCCCAGAGGATGAGCAAGATAAGGCTTTCACATTAGGTTGAGCAGAATCAGAGCCAGGCCTACCAATAGTTACCAAAGAAACAGGAATGCACTGGTTAATGATTAATGGCACCTGTAGACATTCTCCCCTGAACCAAAGTTCTATGGAGCTGCCCTAGTCAACTGAGCAAAAGAACAAGGTCTAGCTATATCTGTCCCTGCCTACTGGGAACATTAATCCAGATTCTCTTAGGCAGAATCTGAAATAGCATGTTGGAAGAGAACTGGGAAAGGTGGCCTGGAACTCTCTATGTAGTCCATGTGGGCTAAGGCTGACGACTCATAAAGACCAATAATGGTGCCTTTCCATGCCTGCAGACATTTGTGCAGCATAATAATAATGGTTGATACCTGCTACCACACAAACCTCCCAGGCCAATACTGGTATCATTATCTTTTGCTCTGTTCAGCAGAACACATTTATCAGCCCCAATCTTGCTCTTAGCAGGAAATCCACAGGCAGATGGGGAGGTAGGCACAGGGACTCAGGAGTTTGATTGTACTAGGGACTGCTTGTCCAATCTGGCTGCTACTGTCCTAAGAAATTCCCACCCTTGGATCCTCCCAGTGACTGCCCACCTGCAGCATACACCTCCTCCACAGTTCACTCGCTGTTAGGTAACCCTAAAATTTTTAAGTTATCAGGCTCTAGAAAGGCTCAAAGAAGCACTAAACTAAACAGCAGATTGAGGATCACCCCTGAACCATAGAATCTCAATGTCATGATCTGCCCTTGTACCCCTGGATAAGAAAACTTGGGGGACTTGAGAGCCTTGGGAATAGGCCAGCTGCATTCAGAACTCAAGTCCCTCCAATCTTTTGACAGCTGAGTATTCCTTTTGATGTCACATGGGAGGAAATATCAAATTGAAAATAGTATTGAATGCAAAACTGGCAGGAGCATGGTCATGCTTTGGACTCTCTTTTCCTTTTTTGAAAGTGCAGATTTCTGCTGTCTCATCCGGAGGCACTGTGCATCATCAATGATGGCATTGCCTGCCTTCTGCTGCTTAAACAAACATATCCAAAGCTTTGTTTTTCTTGTTCCGTGTCTTTTCTGAGGAGGGCCAGCAACTTGCATCACATTTGCATCTTCTCTGGAGGAGCTTTGGCTCTTTTGGTCAGCTCTCTGTGTGGAGGATTGTTAAAAAATCAATGAGTCCCTTACTCATACCCAGTCACCAGAACATCCAGAACTATCCTTTTTTTCTTAAATTTCTCCAGAAGCTTCTTCAGTACATGTATCTAAGCCCAGACACTTGTGGAACTGGCCTTTGACTTCATTTTATATACAATATGTCTAGGAATTCCAGCTTCATCACACTAGCTAGTCTCTGGCCAGAACTTGCACAACTTTTTCTTCTATCTAAAACATACCTTGTGCATTACCATGGAGATGTTAAATAATCCATTTCTTTAGTGTTTGTGGTTAAATCACAATACACAAATAAACACATTTAAACATCACTCATTGAAGGGATAGGCCTTTCCTGTAAATTTTCCCTCCCTCCCTTTCTCCTCTATTGTGGTTTTTCAAGACAGGGTTTCTCTTTTTAGTGATAACTGTCCTGGAACTCAATCTGTAGAACAGTCTGTCCTTGAACTCCTCAAGATCTGCTTGCATCTGCCTCACAATTGCTGGGATTAAAGACATGTGTAACCACTGCCGGGCACTGATACACATTTTAATGTTTCTTTTTTAATTAAGTAAACAGAATGTTATGGACCACAACATTTCGAATTTTAGAATTGACTCTGGTGTCTGGTTGTCTCAGTGGAGGACTGCCAGCCTATCATCTTGCTAGACTTCCTTTCTAAGATAAGCTGGGCTGACTAAGGACAGGTGTCAAAACCTCACTTAATCCCATCACCCTGTAGTCAAATGCTGAAGGGTCTCTCTGACATTAAGGGAATCCTGCTCTATATGTGAGTTCCCAGGCTACCCAGGATTATATAGTGACACTCTGTCTCTGTCCATCCCCACCACAAAAATGACAAGTTCACAGCCTTGCCCAATACACTAAAGCCTCAGGAAAGCTACACATTGACCCCAGGTGCTTTCTGCCAAAATACACCTCTGGTTCCTAAAGATCCTGTCCACCCAACAATGGCTGATCCAACAGCTTGTTTTAGAAATCCCAATGAACTCTAGCAGTCACTTCTCCTCAGTTTAGACCATGGCACAGGAACTGTAAAACTAGTTGCTGTAGACCAAAGAGTAATTCTAGAACCTGAGGCCCATCTGGGCGGTGCAATACTTACAATGTTGCCTGCTGCTGCTGCAATCATAGCTGATGGATGGGGACCTGTGGATTACAATAGCAGACAATTACCAGGGATTCTGTTGGTTAAAACCTAGAGAAATAACCTCCAAACTGGGAATGGAGAGCTGTTTGCTTCTAGAACTGAAGCAATAGGTCCCTAGTTCTTAGGCCCAGGAGGTGTGAATTTCTAGTTCTGCCTGTCTAGCCTGTAGGACATAGGCATGTGGGCCCAGAACTGTCAACACTAGAGGGACATCTTCCTGCTACCCATAATTCCTAATTGAGTAGAAGAACCAAGCCAGCTGTTGAGGAACCGGACTCAGGCCACTATCTCTTCCAGCATCTTCAACTAGCAGCCAAGTAAAGAGCTGTGATTTCTGCATAGCAGAGATAAGGAAGACAAAGAAATTAAGCAAAAAGCCCTGCAATTCCCCTGTTGTATTTGAGGCAGAGGTAGGCTCTAGCTTTAGAGTTTAAGAACTAGAAATATGACACTTAGGGGGTCAGGGAAAATCTGAGCCATGATGGACCAGAGGTTGGCATTGGGATGATGGCTGTTTTGGATCTGTTCCTAGCCATTCATGGTGTCTCTGGGCTTATTAGTCTCTGATGATTAAACTTATTCAGAAACTGCTATGAATATCTCTGTCCCAGTCTGTTTGCGAGATTGTAGCACCAAGTTGTGAGGATGACTGGGTTTGACTAGTACCCTTAAGACACTCATACAGTTCACAGAATTCTGTGTAGATTGAAATCATAGGTGGCAGATCCAGATGACACAAGTGATGTATGAAGGATCCCAGTACATTACAAGGACAATCTGTTCCTCAACACAGCTATGGGTTTGTGGCAGAAAGATCTCTAAATTATGGCCAGCTGCGGGGACCAGAGGATGCTCATGTAATGAGTAAGAGGTAGACTGTCCTTAGAATCCCAAGGGGAATAGTAACAAAGGCAGTTGAATCCTTCCATACAGAGACGCTCCATTCCTTCTCTCAGCACTTAGAGGTAGAGAAAAGTTCAGAATGCTTTTCAGTTTGGGACTCCTATTGTTTCTGACATGGTCCAAAGGTATTCAGGAGAACAACATGCTCTGTGTGTAACTGTGTGCTTGTGAGCACAGGTACCTATGTGTGTGTGTATGTGTGTGTTTGTGTTGTTTGGTTTTAAGGATCATGCTATGTAAGCATAGTATTTTAAAATGGGACATGGAAACCAAAAGTAATATCTCAGTGGAGACAATGGTGAAGCAGAAATTGATTTGTGTGTTTTTTCTTGGCTCCCACCAAATAGATTGCTTACCCAAGACAAGAAATACTTTCACGTGTGCATTACCTCCCACATCCTGGCAATAATTGCAAATATAGTTGCGAATAAACTCTCTCAGGCAAAAGAAAGGAGAGAAAATAGTCAATAGAAATTTAACTGACAGCTGTGCTCAGCCTTCATTTAAAATGCCAATTTGACTCTGTTAGGTATATAGCAAGTCACTGAAGCCAAACAAGTGGGTCTGTAGAGAAATATATAATCTCGTGGGAAAACAGAACTCCTATATTCAGCAAAGCATCCTCTTTGTTTTTTCAACCTGTAGGAATTCATGTTGGAAATCAGCAAATATAGAAGGATGTCTTTTTCCTCATTATCTCTGAAATATACTTGTAGAAATCTTATCTAGAGCAAAAACATTATGATGACTTTTGTAGAATAAACATAAGATAGAAAAGATCAAAGCATCTTTAATTGGCGATGACGATTTTATAAATAAAAATTGACAGGATATTTCTTGCAGCTGTACTCAGGTTTTTGTTGGTCTGTACTTCTTTTGAACAACACTGTCCTCCCTAGTGGTAGCACACACACACAAACACACACACACACACACACACACACATACACATACACACACATGCCCTACATGTATAATGTATGATATATATATATCACATGTATTTCTTATATTTTGTGAAAATATAAAAAAATGATTTCATGGGGCTTTACCTACATGACATTAATTAATTAATTAATTAATTAATTATTTTTTTTTTTTTTGGTTTGGTTGCTTGCTTTACACCTTGAAATTATCTACCTTTCCTCCTGGTTCCACTTGCCTTCTCTCTTCCCCCATCTCCCTTCCCTTTGTGACAGAAAAGGGGAGACAAAAGCAACAACCCACCCCAGCACATCAAGTCATATATGTACTGACCCATCTTCTTCCTTTGTAGTCTGCACCTGAAAAATGATTGAAAAGTAGGTAAAAATTCTATGTCAGAAATAGTTCTCAGTCATTTAATTGGGGGGATCCCCATGAAATATGAGATGTCCTGTGGCTTCATCTTTATATTGGGTCTAGGTCCAATCCATGCATTGTCTTTGGTTAATGCCTCAGTCTCTGCTATTCATACTGGGCCCATGTTAGTTGGCTCTGGTGGTCTTCTTGTGATGCCGCTGTCCCTTCCACATCCTTCTAGCCTTCCCATTGATTCTTCCGCAAGAATCGTTGAACTTCACTTTGAGTTTCAGCATCTGTTTTGATCTGCTTCTGGGTGGAGCCTCTCAGAGGACAACAATGCTAGACTCCAATCTGCAAGCATAGCAGAGTATCCACAATAGTGTCATTGTTGGTTTTCTCCTATGGGATGAGTTGCAGGTTGTGACAGGCATAGGTTGGAAATTTCCTCACCCTCTGCTCTATATTTATCTCTGAGTAAATTTTAGGTCAAACCCTTTGTGGATGGGTTGATGTTACTCTCACTCCATTAGAAGTCCTTTCTAGTCAGAGTTCAGCCTCTTGAGTCTCCATGACTCCTACTACTACATGTTTCAGCTAAATCGCCCCCATACACTTCCAGAAGCCTACCCTGTCTTAGGCATCCAGCTTGTCACAGAGATGCCTCCACATATGGTTTTTCTTTTCCTTCCAAGCTTTTTGTTCTACTTCCCCTACTCTCACCAGCTTTGATCTCCACCCTCATGTTTTTCTAGCATTCTGTCTCCTACACTGTTTCTCCTTTGCAATGTCTTCTGCGGTCACTTGTATGTCTCATTTAGTTTGATATTTAAGCACCAAACTTTTTTGGTTCTCCTTGTCCTTATCTGCTTTGGCCCAATGAATTGCATATGGTTATCCTGTACTATTGGGTTAAATTTCACATATACATGAGTACATACCATGTGTGTCTTTCTTCTTCTGGGTTACCTCATTATAGATAATCTTTTATACTTCCAAGCCTTTAACTATAATTTCTTTGTGCCTTGTTTATAATAGCTGAATAATATGCCATGATATAATTGTACCACTGTTTATTTATCCATTCTTTTGTTGACTGGCATCTATGTTGATTCCTTTCTCTCTCTCTTAGGACTAAATCTCATGTTAACATAGTTAAGCAAATATCTTTGATGTAAGGTGGAGCACACTTGGGGTATATGCTCAGAATTGGTACAGCTGGCTTGTGAAGTAGAGCTATTCCCAATTTTCTAAGATAGCACCATATTGATTTTCAAAGACATCATGCAAGATGCATTCCTACCTGCAATGCAAGAATGTTCTACTTTCTTCACAACCTTGCCTTAATTTTTTCTTCACTCAGTACTTGGAGTTTCCACATATGTATAAGCTTTTTGTTATGTCTGTTGTTGTCAAAGTCCAGCTTTTATCTATGGTGATCTGCTAAAATAAAAGGTGTTAATGCATTTTTCTTGTACATGTTGAGGACTGCTTTGTGACCAACTAATTGGTTTGATATTGTAGAATGTTCTTTATGGTGCTGAGAAGAAGGTATATTCTTTTGTGCTAAAGTGGAAAGTTCTATAAATATCTAATAGGTCCATTTGATTCATAACATCTCTTTCAATAATCCTCTTTAGTTTCCATCCTTTCCATCTCTTTTGATTATTTTTCACTGAAAGTCTCTTTTATTAGATATTAAAATGTCTACTCCTGCTTGCTTCTTGTGGCTGTTTACTTTGAAAATGTTTTTCCAGATTTATACTCTGAATTAAGATTTTTATTTATTGCTGAGGTGGGATTATTTTATGTAGCAGAATATTTGGTCTAGTTTACACATCCATTCTTTTATCTTCTGATTTTTATCAGAGTATTGAATCCATTGATGGTGAAATTTATTAATGACCCAATATTTTTATTTGCTTTTATTTTACTGTTAACGGTGGTAATGTGTTTCTCTTCTTTTGGTGGTGTTGTAATGAAGTTATTTATATTCTGTATTTTATTAGGTATAGTTAACCTCCTTGCATTGGAGATTTTCTTCTACTATGTCCCATAGGTCTAGGTCTTTGCATAGATATTGATTGAATTTTGTCTTCTCATAGAGTAATTTGTTTTCCCCATGTACACTGATGGAAAGTCTAGTCTTGGCTGATATCTGTGGTATCTTTTGGTCTGCAAGAAATGTGTTCATGCCCTTTTGGCATTTAATTATCTGTTGCAAAGTAATGTATAATTATGATAGGTCTACCTTATTATGCTATTTGATAGTTTTTCCCTTCCAGCCTTTAATACTTTTTCTTTGTTCTGGACATTTCATGTTTTGAGTATTATGTGACAGGAAATATTTCTTTTCTGCTCTCATATATT
>NW_026131932.1:0-26210 GCF_903995435.1 Acomys russatus
GAGCTGAAAAGAAAGAAAGGGGGATGTAGAAATCCAGAGGGAGGATAGAAAAAAGGTATATTATTGAATCTACTCCTTAACTCAGAAATACAGTTACTTTTAATACATTGGTAAAGAATTTTGTATATTAATGGAAAATAAATGTAATTCTGACACATTGGTATAGAATTCAGATCTAAGATTATTCTTCACACAAATACAATATATATATATACTCTAATATGAGGTATTATACACATCCAGATCAATTATAATACAAGGTGGGACCCTAGTGTTACTCTAATATGAGGTATTGAATCCATACAACCCAATTATAATACAAAGCTTACTTCAAATATCTTGAAAGGGTTATTTCAGGCTGTTTAGGGTAATTAAGTAATACAAGTTAATTGTTAGTTGAGAAAATCATGGTCATGAAAACTACCAGTTGATTTTTATCACAAGAATATATATCCTGGGGGATCCAAGATGGCGGCGAGCAGTGTGGACCGCGTTTGGAGGCTCCAGTGAACAATTCAGGGAATTGCACAGATTTCTGAGCCAGGAACACCGAGGTCCGAACATCACGGCAGCAGGAGTGCTCCACGGTTCGGAGGGACCAGGGTGTGGAGGACCTGCATGCCCCTGCACACGGGAGGAGTGTGGTTTTTCTCTGATCGGAGCGGCAGAGGCAGCAGCACCAGCGGCACCAGCAGCGGCGGCTGAGGTTTGCAGCTCATAGCCTTCCGGTGGAGGCGATTGGTGTGGTGGCTGGTGGGAATTGCTGTGGGAGAGGGGACTCGGGGCAGGATTTGGGTCGCGTGGAGCCTTTGGACCCAGACTGGACTCGGCGGACAGTTCGGCCCCAGAGTCCCGGGTATTGGCCCGGACCAGCAAACAATTCTGCCTGAGGCACTAACTCAGCGTGGCCATAGCTCCCCTGCTGTGGCGCAGGCTTAGTTGAGCACGCTGCTCCACACTAGGCACCACCTCAGCTCAGCGGCAGCTCCCCTGGGTGACACAGTCTGGGCGGAGCACTTGGTTTCACCACAGGCGCTAACTCAGAGCAGCTGCAGTTTTCCTGCTGTGGCACAGGCTTGGTGACGTGCTCGGTTCCATCCTAGGCACCACCTCAGCTCAGCGGCAGCTCCCCTGCGGTGACACAGTCCGGGCGGAGCACTTGTTCCACCACTGGTGCTAACTCAGAGCAGCCGCAGTTCTCCTGCTGTGGCACAGGCTGGACAGAGCTCTCGGTTCCACCAGCTCTAAGACTCTGGTTGGACACAGTGTACAGTTTGAATCCAGAATTCCTGGCTGAGATTGGTGGTCAGTTCGGGCCCTGAGTCAGTAACTTACCACAGCACGCACTTTGGGCCAAAAGGCCCTAGTGGAGCTCGATGCGTAGTCCCAGCCCAAAAATTCTGGCTGGGCCCTGTGTGCATTTTGGGCCCAAAATCCCTAGCTGAGCTTGGCAGACGGTTCAGGCTCTGAGAATCTAGCTGAGTTCTGCCCGTGGTTCAGTCCCAGTGCTCCTGGCTGGACTTGGCAGGGAACACAGAAGGCTGTGGATACCTTGGCCTGACCCAACGCTCATTCAGAGACCCAGAACAATTGCAGGATCCACAGCAGAGGGGGACTGAGGATCACTGGCTGTGAGAGACCAGAACAACAGGGCTAACCTCCTAACATCCACACCAGTGAAGCTTTGAGCTCGCAGCCTAGGGAAATCGTAAGAAAACAAGTGAATCTATCGTCAGACACCCTCCATTCCACTCTGGAAGCTACCCAACAAAAACAAAGACGGCAAGATGTCTAAAGGACAACGAAAAAGCATACGCAAAAAAACCCAAAACAACATGGCGTCTCCAGTTTCCAGCTATCCCAAAGAAAACCACCCAGAGAACTCAAATACAACGGAAATACAAGAAAATGACCTCAAATCCTTAGTAATGAGGATGATAATGGAGGAAACAAATAAAATTCGTAATCAAATGCAGGAAGACGCAGACAAACAGGTGAGAGACATAAAAGAAGCACATAGAGTGGAACTGGAAAAATTGCAGGAAAATGCAAACAACCAGATGAAAGAAATAAGTAAAACGGTTCAAGCTCTGAAGACCTATAAAGAGGCAATGGAAGAAACTCAGGAATATACAAAAAATCAGATGAAAGAAATAAAAAAATCAGTTCAAGATCTGAAAATGAAAATGGATTCAATGATAAACACACAGACAGAAGAAAAACGAGAACGTGAGACCTCAGAGAAGAAGGCGAGCAAAACAGAGGTGAGCTTTTCTAACAGAATCCAAGAGATGGAAGAACGAATCTCAGGGCTAGAAGATACAATCACAGATATTGAATCAACCATTAAAGAAAATGCCAAATCTGGAAAACTCCTGACACAAAACATCCAAGAAATTAAGGACACCATGAAAAGAAGAAATTTGCGGATAATAGGCATTGAAGAAAGAGAAGACATCAGACTCCAGGGCCCAGAAACTATTCTCAACAAAATCATAGAAGAAAATTTCCCCAATCTAAAGAAAGAGATGCCTATAAACATACAAGAGGCCTACAGAACACCAAATAGAATTGACCAGAAAAGAAAAACTGCCCGCCACATAATAATCAAAACACAAAACATGCAGAACAAAGAAAAAATATTAAAAGCTGCAGGGGAAAAGGGCCGAATAACATTTAATGGTAAACCTATCAGAATTACACCTGACTTCTCAGCAGAGACCATAAAAGCCACAAGGGCCTGGACAGAGATCCTTCAAACCCTAAGAGAACACAGATGCCAGGCCAGACTACTTTACCCAGCAAAATTATCAATAACCATTGATGGAGAAAACAAAATATTCCATGACAAAAACAAATTCAAACAGTACCTATCCACAAACCCAGCTTTACAGAAGGTACTAGAAGGAAAACTCCATCCCAAAGGGTCAAGTTACAACCAAAACTACCCAGGAAATAGATAACTATCCCATGGCAAAAACACAACTACACAAATGCTCGACTGGAAACAACATCAAAATTAAGACTCTTAACAGTCACTGGTCATTAATATCTCTCAACAACAATGGCCTCAATTCTCCAATAAAAAGACACAGACTAACTGAATGGGTACATAAACAAGACCCAACATTCTTCTGCATCCAAGAAACACATCTCACCCATAATGAAAGGCATTACCTCAGGGTAAAAGGTTGGAAAAAAATATTCCAAGCAAATGGTCACAAGAAGCAAGCAGGTGTAGCCATTTTAGTATCGAACAAAATAGATTTTCAACCAAAATTAATCAAAAGGGATGAGGAAGGACACTTCATACTCATCAAAGGTAAAGTCAACCAAGATGACATCACAATTCTGAACATCTATGCTCCCAATACAAGGGGACCCACATATGTAAAAGATCTCCTAAAAAAGCTTAAACCACACATCGATCCCCACACAATAATAGTGGGAGACTTCAACACCCCACTCTCACTGAAGGATAAGTCATTGAAACAGAAACTAAGCCGAGAAATAACATCATTAACCAATGCCATGGGTCAAATGGATCTAACAGATATCTATAGAACCTTTCACCCAAACAAGAAAGAATACACCTTCTTCTCTGCACCCCATGGAACCTTCTCCAAAATTGATCACATTGTAGGTCACAAAGCAAGCCTCAACAGATACAAGAGGATTGAAATAATAACTTGTATCCTATCAGATCACCATGCTCTTAGGCTGCAATTCAACAACAAGAGAAATAACAAAAAGCCTACACGTATGTGCAAACTAAACAACTCTCTGCTAAATGACACCTGGGTCAGGGAAGAAATAAAGAAAGAAATCAAAGAGTTTCTGAAATTCAATGAAAATAAAGAAACAACATACCCAAATTTGTGGGATACATTGAAAGCAGTGCTAAGAGGAAAATTCATAGCACTAAGTGCCTTTAAAAAGAAATTGGAAACATAGCACATAAGCATCGTAACAACACAACTGGAAGCCCTAGAAAAAAAAGAAGCAGAAACACCCAAGAGGAGTAGATGCCTGGAAATAATCAAACTCAAGGCTGAAATTAACAAATTAGAAACTAAGAAAACAGTCCAAAGAATCAACAAAACCAAAAGCTGGTTCTTTGAGAAAATCAACAAGATAGACAGACCGTTAGCCAAACTAACTAAAAGGCAGAGAGACAGTATTGAAATCAACAAAATCAGAAATGAAAAGGGAGACATAACAACAGACACTAAAAAAATTCAAAGAATCGTAAGATCCTATTTGAAGGCATATACACCACAAAATTTGAAAATCTAAGGGAAATGGATGATTTTCTTGAACAAATTAACTTGCCGAAGCTGAATGAAGAACAGATAAACAAGCTAAATTGTCCCATTTCCCCTACAGAAAGAGAAGCAATCATCGATGGTCTCCCAACCAAAAAGAGCCCAGGGCCAGATGGTTTCAGTGCAGAATTCTACCAGACCTTCAAGGGAGAGCTAATATCGACACTCTTCAAGCTACTCCAAAAGATAGAAACGGATGGAAAATTACCAAATTCATTCTATGAGGCCATAGTCTCATTGATACCTAAACCTCACAAAGACTCAACAAAGAAAGAGAATTTCAGATCAATTTCTCTTATGAACATAGATGCAAAAATACTAAATAAAATACTTGCAAAATGAATACAGGAACACATCAAAGATATCATTCATCATGACCAAGTAGGCTTCATTCCAGGCATGCAGGGATGGTTTAATATATGGAAATCCATCAATGTAATCCACCATATAAACAAACTGAAAATAAAAAACCACATGATCATCTCCTTGGATGCAGAGAAAGCATTTGATAAAATTCAACACCCATTCATGTTTAAAGTTTTAGAGAGATCGGGGATACAAGGCACTTTCCTCAACATAATAAAGGCTATATACAGCAAGCCAATAGCCAAAATCAAAGTAAATGGTGAGATACTCAAGGAAATTCCTCTAAAATCGGGAACAAGGCAAGGCTGCCCACTCTCCCCATATCTCTTCAATATAGTACTCGAAGTTCTAGCCAGAGCAATAAGACAACAAAAGGAGATCAAGGGTATCCAAATGGGAAAGGAGGAAGTCAAATTATCCCTCTTTGCAGATGATATGATAGTGTACATAAGTGACCCTCAAAACTCCACCAGAGAACTCGTAAAGCTGATAAACACCTTCAGCAAATTGGCTGGATACAAAATTAACTCAAAAAAGTCTGTAGCCTTCCTATACACAAATGACAAGCTTGCAGAGAAAGAAAATAGGAAAACCACACCCTTCACATTAGCCACAAGCAATATAAAATATCTAGGAGTTACCCTAACTAATCAAGTGAAGGACTTGTATGAAAAAAATTTCAAAACTCTGAAGAAAGAGATTGTAGATGACCTGAGAAGATGGCGTGATCTTCCTTGCTCATGGATCGGGAGAATTAACATAGTAAAAATGGCCATCCTACCAAAAGCAATCTACAGATTCAATGCAATCCCTATCAAAATAACTACACAATTTGTTAAAGACATTGAAAGTTCAATTCTGAACTTCATATGGAAAAACAAAAAACCCAGAATAGCTAAAACAATCTTGTACAATAAAAGATGCTCCGGAGGAATCTCCATACCTGATCTCAAACTGTACTATAAAGCAATAGTACTTAAAACAGCATGGTACTGGCACAGCAACAGGCTGGTTGATCAGTGGAATCGAATCGAAGACCCAGATATGAATGCACACACATATGGTCACTTGATTTTTGACAAAGAAGTCAAATCCATTCAATGGAAAAAGGATAGCATCTTTAACAAATGGTGCTGGTCTAACTGGAGGTCTATGTGTGTAAAAAACTGAAACTGGATCCATATTTGTCACCTTGCACAAAACTCAAATCCAAGTGGATTAAAGACCTCAACATAAAACCAGAGACACTATGCCACTTAGAAGAAAAAGTGGGAAAGACCCTGGCACATATTGGCACAGGAGACAACTTCCTGAACAGAACACCAACGGCCCATGCCTTAATGTCAACCATTAATAAATGGGACCTCATGAGGCTGAGAAGCTTCTGTAAGGCAGGAGACACTGTCAAGAGAACAAAGCGACAGCCTACAGACTGGGAAAAAATCTTCACCAACCCTACATCTGACAAAGGTCTAATATCCAAAATATATAAAGAACTCAAGAAATTAAACACCGCCAAACCGAATAACCCAATTGAGAAATGGGGCTTGGAACTAAACAGAGACTTCTCAACAGAGGAGTATCAAATGGCTGAGAAACACTTAAAGAAATGCTCAACCTCCTTAGTCATCAGGGAAATGCAAATCAAAACAACTCTGAGATTCCATCTTACACCCATCAGAATGGCTAAGATCAAAAATTCAAGCGACACCACATGCTGGCGAGGATGTGGGGAGAGAGGAACACTCCTCCATTGCTGGTGGGAATGCAAACTAGTACAGCCACTTTGGAAATCCATCTGGTGCTATCTCAGAAAAATGGGAATAGGGCTTCCTCAAGACCCAGCTATTCCACTCCTTGGAATATACCCAGAAGATGCTCTAGCACACAACAAGAAAATTTGCTCAACCATGTTCATAGCAGCCTTATTCATAATAGCCAGAACATGGAAACAGCCTAAGTGTCCCTCAGTAGAAGAGTGGATAAAGAAACTGTGGTACATATACACTATGGAATACTACTCAGCTATTAAAAACAAGGAATTCCCGAAATTTGTGGATAAATGGATTGAGCTAGAAATGATCATAATGAGTGAGTTAACCCAGAAGCAGAAAGAATCAAATGGTATATACTCACTTATATCTGCATACTAGCCCAAGGGGCATGTCCCACGAAAGCCTTCACTTACCTGGAAACTGGGACAGAGGGGAAGGCATCCTATTGGGACTCTAAATGAGGGACGCATGGGAGAACAGCAAAATAAAAGGATCCAGAGGGTCCTAGAAATCTACAAGTAGAACAATATGATAGGCAGATTTGGGCCCAGGGGTCCCGCTCAAACGAAGGCACCAGCCAAGGACAATACAGGAGGTAAACTTTAAACCCCTTCCCAGATCTAGCCAATGGTCAGAATATTCTCCACAGTTGAGTGGAGAGTGTGATACGACTTTCTCACGTACTCAGGTGCCTCACATTTGAACATGTCCCCTGGAGGGGGAGACCTGGTGGCACTCAGAGGAAGGACAGCAAGTAGCCAAGAAGAGACTTGATACCCTATGAGAATATATAGGGGGACGTAATCCCCCTCAAGAACAGTCATAGGGGAGGGGAATAATGGGAAAATGGGTGGGGGAGGAATGGGAGGATACAAGGGATGGGATAAACATTGAGATGTAACAAGAATAAATTAATAAAAAAAATTAAAAAAAAAAGAATATATATCCTAGGTATAACACATAGATATATTTCTATAGATAGACAAGGTAAAATAGGTAAATAAAGTCTTCCAAGCCTCATAGACCAACAGAATAAGGCATTTAAAGATCATTTTAATATTTTAAAGACTCTTTGACAACAAGACAGGTTAACTCCTGACAATACCCACCCTATGTCAAGAAGATAATGAATGTTAAAGAACCTCAATATGGAGATGGCTTTAAATCTGGCAAACCAGCCACTGGACAAAAATCCTCATTTCAGTTACAGACAGAATTATGCCTAAAATGAGCCAGCTTGGATCCTGACAGAGTCACCAACCAAACTCTTACAAGACAGGGTAAGCAAGTTCTCAATAGTTGCTGTCTCACAAATGGGTCTGTCAGATATATTGGGCAGAAAGCTAAAGATAATGTTTCAACACTGTAGAGAGTTTTGGGTGACTGTTCAGGCAGCAAACTGTCTCATTTTTTTTCTCATTTTGGAGGCTGCTAATCTGAACTTCCAGTTCACTCAAGCAATTAAGTCTTGTTCTTTCTCAAGTCTCTGATGAGGTAGAAGACCAGATAGTTTAGTCTTACAAGTGACCTCACTTGTTTGGGGGATAAGACATTTTTTTAGGTATAGACAGATGTTTTAAGTTGACAAAGATGAGATATGATAGATACTGAGTCTCATTTAGAATTTTAGAAACACTAAGATAAGAGAGATATTCTGTACAAGGTTGCATAATACAATTATCCAAAACACCAAGAATGCAGCATTGATATAATCCCTGGTTGTTTTGTGGTTCTTCTTGCTGTAGGTATTTTTTATTTATGTGTAATAATATAAATGTATATGCCAAAAAAAGAAAAGAAAAGGAAAGCAGATATGTCATCCTTGGTGGAGAACCAGGCTTGTCTAGACATTCCCCCTCAAAAAAAAGAGAGAGAGAAATTGAAAACTTCCTCAAATTCAATAGAACTGAAGGAACAAGATACCCAACTTTGTGGGACATACTGAAAGCAGTGATAAGATAAAAGCTCATAGCACTAAGTGTTTTATGTAGAAACTGGAGAGATCCCATACTAGCAACTTAACAACACACTTGAAAGCTCCAGAACAAAAGGAAGCAGACACACCCAAGAGTCGTAGAGGGATGACTTCATCAAACACAAGCCTGAAATCAATAAATTGGAAACAAGGAAAAGGATTCAAAGAATCAATGAAATGAAGAGCTGTTTCTTTGGGAAATTCAACAAGATAGATGAACCATTCACCAAACTTACTGAAAGGCAGAGGGAGAGTATTCAAATCAACAAAATCAGAAATGAAAAGGGAGAGATAATGACAGACCCTGAGGAAATCTGAAGAATTGTCAGGTCTTACTTCAAAAGCCTTATGCCACAAAATTTCAAAACCTAACTGAAATGAACATTTTTTTGGATAGCTACCAAATACCAAAATTGAATCAAGACAAGGTAAACAAATTAAACAGTTCTATAACATATAAAGAAATAGAGGCAGTCATCAAAAGTCTCCTATCAACAACAACAACAACAAACCAAGACCAGATGATTCAGCACAGAATTTTACCAGACTTTCAGAAAAGAGTTAATACCAATTCTCTTCAAATTTTCCTGCAAAATAAAATCAGAAGGAACACTACCAAACTCATTCTATGAGGCCACAGCCACCTTGATACCTAAACCACAGAAAGACTCAAAAAAGGAAGGGAATTTCAGACCAATTTCTCTTAGGAATATTAATGCAAAAATACTCAATAAAATACAAACTAATTTAAGAGCACATCAAGACTATTATTCACTATGACCAAGTAGGCTTCACCCCAGGCATGCAGGGGTGGCTCATTTTATGGAAACCCATCCAAGTAATTCATCATATAAACAAACTGAAAGAAAAAAACCACATGAGTCTCTTCTTTTATGGCAAAAAAGGATTTGACAAAATCCAACACCCATTCATGTTAAAAGTCCTAGAGATAGAATTCTTTTCATACCTTGAAAGATCAATTTTCAACTTCATATGGAGAAACAAAAAACCCAGAATAGCTAAAACCATCCTGTAAAACAAAAGATCTGGAGGAATCTCAATCCGTGATCTCAAGCTGTACTAAAAAGCATCAGTACATGTTACTGGGATAGAAATATGCTGATTGATCAATTGAATAGAATAGAAGACCCTGAAATAAACCCACATACCTTTGGACACTTGATTTTTGACAATGAAGCCACATCCATACAATGAAAACAAGATAGCATCTTCAAAAAATGGTGCTGATCTAACTGGATGGCCACATATATAAAAATGAAAATATATCCATATATATCACCCTACATAAAACTGAAGTCCAAATGGATTAAAGACCTCAACATAAAACCAAACACACTAAATCTGTTAGAAGAAAAATTTGGGAAGAATCTTGAGCTCATTGGCACAGGAGACAACTTGCTGAACAGAACACCAACAGCTCAGGCCCTAAGATCAACTTTATGAAACTGAAAAGCTTCTTTAAGGTAAAGGACACTGTCAACCAAATAAAATGGCAGCCTACAGACTGGGAAAAGATCTTCATTAGCCCTACATCTGACAAAGGCATAATATATAAAGCACTCAAGAAATTAAACACCACCAAAACAAATAACCAAATTAAAAATGGGGTACAGAACTCAACAGAGAATTTTCAACAGAGGAATATTTAAAGGCTGAGATACACTTAAAGAAATGCTCAGCATCCCTAGTTATGAGGGAAATGCAAATCAAAACAACTCTGAAATTCCATCTTAAACTTTTCCAAATGGCTAAGATAAAAAAACCACTGGCAAAGATGTGGAGAAACAGGAACACTCCTTCATTGCTTGTGGGAGTGAAAACTTGCACAACCACTTTCAAAATCAATATTGTGCTTTCTCAGGGAAATGGGAATAATTCTACCTCAAGACTCAACCATACAACTCCTGGGAATATACCCTAAAAATGCTCCACCATACAACAAGGACAATTGCTCAACTACAGTGCAGAGACTGACACATCAATCAAAGACCATGTATGATGTGGACCTAGACCCTCTACTCAGATGTAGTAGCAGAGTCTCCACCTGGGTCTGAAAATGTAGAGAGTAGAAAATACTTCGGATATGGACTCTAGCCACTGAATTTTGATTGCTTCCCCCTAGAAGCATAGGCTTTCCAGCCTGCAGATGAAGAGTTTACAGGCATTACAGATGAGACTTGATAAGCTGAAGTCAGATATTATGGAAGGACTCCTCTTTCTGAGGACCAAGGGGAGGGATGGAGGGGGGATCAGAAGGAGATGAGGGAGGGGAATAAAATCAGGATGTCAAGAACTTAAACTACAGAACAAGAATGTAATTTATTGTGCTAATTCACCTATATGGGAATAGCTCTGAGACTGGCTTAGACATGAATTTCTAGGCATAGACAATGCTTCTTATTGGCTACAGAGGCCCCATGAATTATTGTTAGATCCCATTCTACATGGTATGAATGAAGATTTACAGATATCCTTTTTTTCTGCTCATACAAAGAGCAAAGAAACAGCCTTAATTGTTCTGTGCATTATGCACACCATATATGTTTATAATTTTAGGCCTGTATAATTCTTATGAGAAATTATATGTTTTCAGAACAAAAGGATGAGACACTGACATTGGATCAGAACTGACAACACCCATTTCCCTCAGCATGCTGGTCACTGACATTCTGCATCCTTCATGTTCCAGCACCAAGTGGTTCTGTTGCTGTTCCTCATCAGAGCGAGGCAGCTCCCAGGACACCTTCGAAGAAAACTTCCAATCCCAATTGGTCCAGCATTTAAGACTGTCCTACACAGGATTCTAATTAAGTCTGGAATGCCTTAACATTTAGAAACTGTAACACAAATGCTATTCCTGGATTGATTAACTATGTTGCCCAGTTTTATTCATGCCCCTCAAAGGTACCATTTGCCCCAAATCACCTGGTAGAAACTTTTAGAGAATGATGACCTATTTCTTTTAAGGGTGATCTGGTAGCTTTTTGGCTGCTTTCTTTGGCTATAGAGGGTTATTTTCAATGGGACTTGGATATAAGTTATTATTGGTCTTACTTAGGGAGAAAAGAAGGTTGGACCCCCAGTTTTTCAAGATGGCGGCAAGCAGTGTGGACGGCGTTTGAAGGCTCTAGTGAACAATTAAGGGAATTGAACAGATTTCTGAGCCAGGAACACCAAGGTCCGAACATCACGGCAGCGGGAGTGTTCCAACGGTTTGGAGGAACCAGGGTGCAGAGGATCTGCATGCCCCTGCACATGGGAGGAGCGTGGATTTTCTCTGATCGGAGCGGCAGTGGCAGAGGCATCAGCACCAGCAGCACCAGCAGGCACCAGCAGTGGTGGCTGAGGTTTGCAGCTCATAGCCTTCCGGTGGAGGCGATTGGTGTGGTGGCGGGTGGGAGTTGCTGCGGGACAGGGGACTCAGGGCAGGATTTGGGTCGCATGGAGCCTTTGGACCCAGACTGGACTCGGCCGACAGTTTGGCCCCAGAGTCCCGGGTACTGGGCCAGACCAGCAAGCAATTCTGCCCGAGGCACTAACTCAGCTTTGCCACAGCTCCCCTGCTGTGGCGCAGGCTTAGTTGAGTGTGCAGCTCCACGCTAGGCAGCACCGCAGCTCAGCAGCAGCTCCCCTGCAGTGACACAGTCTGGGCAGAGCACTTGGTTCAACCACAGGCGCTAACTCAGAGCAGCCGCAGTTCTCCTGCTGTGGCGCAGGCTTGGCCAAGCACTCAGTTCCACCCTAGGCACCACCTCAGCTCAGCGGCAGCTCCCCTGCAGTGACACAGTCTGGGCAGAGCACTTGGTTCCACCATTGGCCCTAACTCAGAGCAGCCGCAGGTCTCCTGCTGTGGCGCAGGCTGGACAGAGCGCTCGGTTCCACCAGCTCTAAGACTCTGGATGGACACAGTGTGCAGTTTGAATCCAGAGTTCCTGGCTGAGATTGGTGGTCAGTTTGGGCCCTGAGTCAATAACTGACCACAGCACGCACTTTGGGCCAAAAGGCCCTAGCGGAGCTTGGTGCATAGTCCCAGCCCAAAAATTCTGGCTGGACCCTGTGCGCATTTTGGGCCCAGAATTTAGCTGAGCTCGACAGACTGTTCAGGCCCTGAGAATCTAGCTGAGTTCAGCCCGTGGTTCAGGCCCAGTGTTCCTGCCTGGACTTGGCAGGGAACACAGAAGGCTGTGGATACCTTGGCCTGACCCAACGCTCATTCAGAAACCCAGAATAATTGCAGGTTCCACAGCACAGGGGGGCTGAAGATCACTGGCTGTGAGCAACCAGAACAACAGGGCTAACCTCCTAAGATCCACACCAGTGAAGCTTTGAGCTCCCAGCCTAGGGAAATCATGAGAAAATAAGTGAATCTATCGTCAGACACCCTCCATTCAACTCTGGAAGCTACCCAACAAAAACAAAGGCAGCAAGATGTCCAAAGGACAACGAAAAAGCATACGCAAAAAACCCCAAAACAACATGGCGTCTCCAGTTTCCAGCTATCCCAAAGAAAACAACCCAGAGAACTCATACACAACGGAAATACAAGAAAATGACCTCAAATCCTTAGTAATGAGGATGATAATGGAGGAAACAAATAAAATTCGTAATCAAATGCAAGAAGACGCAGACAAACAGGTGAGAGACATAAAAGAAGCACATAGAGTGGAACTGGAAAAATTGCAGGAAAATGCAAACAACCAGATGAAAGAAATAAATAAAATGGTTCAAGCTCTGAAGACCTATAAAGAGGCAATGGAAGAAACTCAGGAATACACAAAAAATCAGATGAAAGAAATAAAAAAATCAGTTCAAGATCTGAAAATGAAAATGGATTCAATGATAAACACACAGACAGAAGAAAAACGAGAATGGGAGACCTCAGAGAAGAAGGCAAGCAACACAGAGGTGAGCTTTTCTAACAGAATCCAAGAGATGGAAGAACGAATCTCATGGCTAGAAGATACAGTCACAGATATTGAATCAACCATTAAAGAAAATGCCAAATCTGGAAAACTCCTGACACAAAACATCCAAGAAATTAAGGACACCATGAAAAGAAGAAATTTGCAGATAATAGGCATTGAAGAAAGAGAAGACATCAGACTCCAGGGCCCAGAAACTATTCTCAACAAAATCATAGAAGAAAATTTCCCCAATCTAAAGAAAGAGATGCCTATAAACATACAAGAGGCCTACAGAACACCAAATAGAATTGACCAGAAAAGAAAAACTGCCCGCCACATAATAATCAAAACACAAAATATGCAGAACAAAGAAAAAATATTAAAAGCTGCAAGGGAAAAGGGCCAAATAACATTTAATGGTAAACCTATCAGAATTACACCCGACTTCTCAGCAGAGACCATAAAAGCCAGAAGGGCCTGGACAGAGATCCTGCAAACCCTAAGAGAACACAGATGCCAGGCCAGACTACTTTACCCAGCAAAATTATCAATAACCATTGATGGAGAAAACAAAATATTCCATGACAAAAACAAATTCAAACAGTACCTATCCACAAACCCAGCTTTACAGAAGGTACTAGAAGGAAAACTCCATCCCAAAGGGTCAAGCTACAACCAAAACTACCCAGGAAATAGATAACTATCCCATGGCAAAAACACAACTACACAAACGCTCGACTGGAAACAACATCAAAATTAAGACTCTTAACAGTCACTGGTCATTAATATCTCTCAACATCAATGGCCTCAATTCTCCAATAAAAAGACACAGACTAACTGAATGGGTACATAAACAAGATCCAACATTCTTCTGCATTCAAGAAACACATCTCACCCATAATGAAAGGCATTACCTCAAGGAAAAAGGTTGGAAAAAAATATTCCAAGAAAATGGTCACAAGAAGCAAGCAGGCATAGCCATTTTAGTATCGAACAAAATAGACTTTCAACCAAAATTAATCAAAAGGGATGAGGAAGGACACTTCATACTCATCAAAGGTAAAGTCAACCAAGACGACATCACAATTCTGAACATCTATGCTCTCAATACAAGGGCACCCACATTTGTAAAAGATCTGCTAAAAAAGCTTAAACCACACATCGATCCCCACACAATAATAGTGGGAGACTTCAACACCCCACTCTCACTGAAGGATAAGTCATTGAAACAGAAACTAAGCCGAGAAATAACACCATTAACCAATGCCATGGGTCAAATGGATCTAACAGATATCTATAGAACCTTTCACCCAAACAAGAAAGAATACACCTCCTTCTCTGCACCCCATAGAACCTTCTCCAAAATTGATCACATCGTAGGTCACAAAGCAAGCCTCATAGATACAAGAGGATTGAAAAAATACCTTGTATCCTATCAGATCACCATGCTCTTAGGCTGAAATTCAACAACAACAGAAATAACAAAAAGCCTATACGTACATGGAAACTAAACAACTCTCTGCTAAATGACACCTGGGTCAGGGAAGAAATAAAGAAAGAAATCAAGGAGTTTCTGAAATTCAATGAAAATGAAGAAACAACATACCCAAATTTGTGGGACACATTGAAAGCAGTGCTAAGAGGAAAATTCATAGCACTAAGTGCCTTTAAAAAGAAATTGGAAACATCGCACATAAGCATCTTAACAACACAACTGGAAGCCGTAGAAAAAAAAGAAGCAGAAACACCCAAGAGGAGTAGATGCCTGGAAATAATCAAACTCAAGGCTGAAATTAACAAATTAGAAACTAAGAAAACAGTCCAAAGAATCAACAAAACCAAAAGCTGGTTCTTTGAGAAAATCAACAAGATAGAGAGACCGTTAGCCAAACTAACTAAAAGGCAGAGAGACAGTATTGAAATCAACAAAATCAGAAATGAAAAGGGAGACATAACAACAGACACTAAAAAAATTCAAAGAATCGTAAGATCCTATTTGAAGGCATATACACCACAAAATTTGAAAATCTAAGGGAAATGGATGATTTTCTTGAACAAATTAACTTGCCGAAGCTGAATGAAGAACAGATAAACAAGCTAAATTGTCCCATTTCCCCTACAGAAATAGAAGCAATCATCGATGGTCTCCCAACCAAAAAGAGCCCAGGGCCAGATGGTTTCAGTGCAGAATTCTACCAGACCTTCAAGGGAGAGCTAATATCGACACTCTTCAAGCTACTCCAAAAGATAGAAATGGATGGAAAATTACCAAATTCATTCTATGAGGCCATAGTCTCATTGATACCTAAACCTCACAAAGACTCAACAAAGAAAGAGAATTTCAGATCAATTTCTCTTATGAACATAGATGCAAAAATACTAAATAAAATACTTGCAAAATGAATACAGGAACACATCAAAGATATCATTCATCATGACCAAGTAGGCTTCATTCCAGGCATGCAGGGATGGTTTAATATATGGAAATCCATCAATGTAATCCACCATATAGACAAACTGAAAATAAAAAACCACATGATCATCTCCTTGGATGCAGAGAAAGCATTTGATAAAATTCAACACCCATTCATGTTTAAAGTTTTAGAGAGATCGGGGATACAAGGCACTTTCCTCAACATAATAAAGGCTATATACAGCAAGCCAATAGCCAAAATCAAAGTAAATGGTGAGATACTCAAGAAAATTCCTCTAAAATTGGGAACAAGGCAAGGCTGCCCACTCTCCCCATATCTCTTCAATATAGTACTCGAAGTTCTAGCCAGAGCAATAAGACAACAAAAGGAGATCAAGGGTATCCAAATGGAAAAGGAGGAAGTCAAGTTATCCCTATTTGCAGATGATATGAAAGTGTACATAAGTGACCCTCAAAATTGACCAGAGAACTCGTAAAGCTGATAAACACCTTCAGCAAATTGGCTGGATACAAAATTAACTCAAAAAAGTCTGTAGCCTTCCTATACACAAATGACAAGCTTGCAGAGGAAGAAATTAGGAAAACCACACCCTTCACATTAGCCACAAGCAATATAAAATATCTAGGAGTTACCCTAACTAATCAAGTGAAGGACTTGTATGAAAAAAATTTCAAAACTCTGAAGAAAGAGATTGTAGATGACCTGAGAAGATGGCATGATCTTCCTTGCTCGTGGATCGGGAGCATTAACATAGTAAAAATGGCCATCCTACCAAAAGCAATCTACAGATTCAATGCAATCCCTATCAAAATACCTACACAATTTTTTAAAGACATTGAAAGGTCAATTCTGTACTTCATATGGAAAAACAAAATACCTAGAATAGCTAAAACAATCTTGTGCAACAAAAGGTGCTCCGGAGGAATCTCCATACCTGATCTCAAACTGTACTATAAAGCAATAGTAGTTAAAACAGCATGGTACTGGCACAGCAACAGGCTGGTTGATCAGTGGAATCGAATCGAATCAAAGACCCAGATATGAATGCACACACATATGGTCACTTGATTTTTGACAAAGAAGCCAAATCCATTCAATGGAAAAAGGATAGCATCTTCAACAAATGGTGCTGGTCTAACTGGAGGTCTATGTGTAAAAAAATGAAACTGGACCCATATTTGTCACCTTGCACAAAACTCAAATCCAAAAGGATTAAAGACCTCAACATAAAACCAGAGACACTAAGCCACTTAGATGAAAAAGTGGGAAAAAGCCTGGAACATATTGGCACAGGAGACAACTTCCTGAACAGAACACCAATGGTCCATGCCTTAATGTCAACCATTAATAAATGGGACCTCTTGAGGCTAAGAAGCTTCTGTAAGGCAGGAGACACTGTCAAGAGAACAAAGCGACACCCTACAGACTGGGAAAAAATCTTCACTAACCCTACATCTGACAAAGGTCTAATATCCAAAATATATAAAGAACTCAAGAAATTAAACACCACCAAACCGAATACCCCAATAGAGAAATGGGGCTTGAAACTAAGCAGAGAATTCTCAACAGAAGTGTATCAAATGGCTGAGAAACACTTAAAGAAATGCTCAATCTCCTTAGTCATCAGGGAAATGCAAATCAAAACAACTCTGAGATTCCATCTTACACCCATCAGAATGGCTAAGATCAAAAACTCAAGCTACACCACATGCTGGCAAGTATGTGGGGAGAGAGGAACACTCCTTCATTGCTGGTGGGAATGCAAACTAGTACAGCCACTTTGGAAATATATCTGGTGCTATCTCAGAAAAATGGGAATAGGGCTTCCTCAAGACCCAGCTATTCCACTCCTTGGAATATACCCAGAAGATGCTCTAGCACACAACAAGAAAATTTGCTCAACCATGTTCATAGCAGCCTTATTCATAATAGCCAGAACATGGAAACAGCCGAAGTGTCCCTCAATAGAAGAGTGGATAAAGAAACTGTGGTACATATACACTATGGAATACTACTCAGCTCTTAAAAACAAGGAATCCCCGAAATTTTTGGATGAATGGATTGAGCTAGAAATGATCATAATGAGTGAGTTAACCCAGAAGCAGAAAGAATCAAATGGTATATACTCACTTATATCTGCATACTAGCCCATGGGGCATGTCCCACGAAAGCCTTCACTTACTAGGAAACTGGGACAGAGGGGAGGGCATGCTATTGGGACTCTAAATGAGAGACACATGGGAGAATAACAGAATAAAAGGATACAGAGGGTCCTAAAAATCTACAAGTAGAACAATATGATAGGCAGATTTGGGCCCAGGGGTCCCGCTCAAACTAAGGCACCAGCCAAGGACTATACAGGAGGTAAACTGTAAACCCCTTCCCAGATCTAGCCAATGGTCAGAATATTCTCCACAGTTGAGTAGAGAGTGTGATATGACTTTCTCACATACTCTGGTGCCTCACATTTGACCATGTCCCCTGGAGGTGTGACCTTGTGGCACTCAGAGGAAGGACAGCAGGTAGCCAAGAAGAAACTTGATACCCTATGAGAATATACAGGGGGAGGTAATCCCCCTCAGGAACAGTCATAGGGGAGGGGAATAATGGGAAAATGGGGGGGGGAGGAATAGGAGGATACAAGGGATGGGATAAACATTGAGATGTAACAATAATAAATTAATAAAAAAAATTAAAAAACAAGAATATATATCCTAGGTATAACACAGAGACGTGATTCTATAGATAGACAAGGTAAAGTAGGTAGGTAAAGTCTTCCAAGCCTCAGAGACCAATAGAATAAGGCATTTAAAGATCATTTTAAAATTTTAAAGACTCTTTGACAACAAGACAGATTAACTCCTGGAAATACCCATCCTATGTCAAGAAGATAATGAATGTTAAAGAACCTCATTATGGAGATGGCTTTAAATCTGGCAAACCAGCCACTGGACAAAACATCCTCATTTCAGTTACAGACAGAATTATGCCTAAAATGAGCCAGCTTGGATCCTGACAGAGTCAACAACCAAACTCTGCCAAGACAGGGTAAGCAAGTTCTCAATAGTTGCTGTCTCACAAATGGGTCTGTCAGATATATTGGGCAGAAAGCTAAAGATAATGTTTGAACACTGTAGAGAGTTTTGGGGTGACTGTTCAGGCAGCAAACTGTCTCATTTTTTTTCTCATTTTGGAGGCTGCTAATCTGAGCTTTCAGTTCACTCAAGCAATTAAGTCTCGTTCTTTCTCAAGTCTCTGATGAGGTAGAATACCAGGTAGTTTAGTCCTACAAGTAACCTCAGTTGTTTAGGGGATAAGACATTTTTTTAGGTATAGACAGATGTTTTAAGTTGACAAGAATGAGATATGATAGATACTGATTCTCATTTAGAATTTTAGAAACACTAAGATAAGAGAGATATTCTGTACAAAGTTCCCTAATACAATTATCCAAAACACCAAGAATGCAGCATTGATATAATCCCTGGTTGTTCTGTGGTTCTTCTTGCTGTAGGTATTTTTTATTTATGTGTAATAATATAAATGTATATGCCAAAAAAAGAAAAGAAAAGGAAAGCAGATATGTCATCCTTGGTGGAGAACCAGGCTTGTCTAGACATCCCCCCTCAAAAAAAAAGAGAGAGAGAAATTGAAAACTTCCTCAAATTCAATGGAACTGAAAGAACAAGATACCCAAGTTTGTGGGACATACTGAAAGCAGTGCTAAGAGGAAAGCTCATAGCACTAAATGTTTCATGTAGAAACTGGAGAGATCCCATACTAGCAACTTAACCACACACCTGAAAGCTCCAGAACAAAAAGAAGCAGACACACCCAAGAGTGGTAGAGGGATGATTTCATCAAACACAAGCCTGAAATCAATCAATTGGAAACAAGGAAAAGGATTAAAAGAATCAATGAAAAGAAGAGCTGTTTCTTTGGGAAATTCAACAAGATAGATGAACCATTCACCAAACTTACTGAAAGGCAGAGGGAGACTATTCAAATCAACAAAATCAGAAATGAAAAGGGAGAGATAATGCCATACCCTGAGGAAATCTGAAGAATTATCAGGTCTTACTTCAAAAGCCTTGTGCCACAAAATTTCAAAACCTAAGTGAAATGAACATTTTTTTGGATAGCTGCCAAATACGAAAATTGAATCAAGACCAGGTAAACAAATTAAACAGTTCTATAACATATAAAGAAATAGAGGCAGTCATCAAAAGTCTCCTATCAACAACAACAACATCAAAGCAAGTCAAGATGGATTCAGCACAGAATTTTACCAGACCTTCAGAAAAGAGCTAATACCAATTCTCTTCAAGTTTTCCTGCAAAATAAAATCAGAAGGAACACTAACAAACTCATTCTATGAGGCCACAGCCACCTTGATACCTAAACCACAGAAAGACTCAAAAAAAGAAGAGAATTTCAGACCAATTCCTCTTAGGAATATTAATGCAAAAATACTCAATAAAAAACAAACTAATTTAAGAGCACATCAAGACTATCATTCACTATGACCAAGTAGGCGTCACCCCAGGCATGCAGGGGAGGCTCATTTTATGGAAACTCATCCAAGTAATTCGTCATATAAACAAACTGAAAGAAAAAAATCACATGAGTCTCTCCTTTTATGGCAAAAAAGGATTTGACAAAATCCAACACCCATTCATGTTAAAAGTCCTAGAAATAGAATTCTTTTTATACCTTGAAAGATCAATTTTCAACTTCATATGGAGAAACAAAAAAACCAGAATAGCTAAAACCATCCTGTAAAACAAAAGATCTGGAGGAATCTCAATCCATGATCTCAAGATGTACTAAAAAGCATCAGTAATAAAAACAGCATGTTACTGGGATAGAAATATGCTGATTGATCAATTGAATAGAATAGAAGACCCTGAAATAAACCCACATACCTTTGGACACTTGATTTTTGACAATGAAGCCACATCCATACAATGAAAACAAGATAGCATCTTCAAAAAATGGTGCTGGTCTAACTGGATGGCCACATATATAAAAATGAAAATATATCCATATATATCACCCTACACAAAACCGAAGTCCAAATGGATTAAAGACCTCAACATGAAACCAAACACACTAAATCTGTTAGAAGAAAAATTTTGGAAGAATCTTGAGCTCATTGGCACAGGAGACAACTTTCTGAACAGAACACCAACAGCTCAGGCCCTATGATCAACTTTATGAAACTGAAAAACTTCTTTAAGGTAAAGGACACTGTCAACCAAATAAAAAGGCAGCCTTCAGAGTGGGAAAAGATGTTCATTAACCCTACATCTGACAAAGGCATAATATATAAAGCACTCAAGAAATTAAACACCACCAAAACAAATAACCAAATTAAAAATGGGGTACAGAACTCAACAGAGAATTTTCAACAGAGGAATATTTAATGGCTGAGATACACTTAAAGAAATGCTCAGCATCCCTAGTTATGAGGGAAATGCAAATCAAAACAACTCTGAAATTCCATCTTAAACCTATCCAAACGGCTAAGATAAAAAACCACTGGCAAAGATGTGGAGAAACAGGAACACTCCTTCATTGCTTGTGAGAGTACAAACTTGCACAACCACTTTCAAAATCAATATTGTGTTTTCTCAGGAAACTGGGAATAATTCTACCTCAAGACTCAACCATACAACTCCTGGGAATATACCCTAAAAATGCTCCACAATACAACAAGAACAATTGCTCAACTACAATGCAGAAACTGACACATCAATCAAAGACCATGTATGATGTGGACCTAGACCCTCTACTCAGATGTAGTAGCAGAGTCTCCACCTGGGTCTGAAAATGTAGAGAGTAGGGAATACTTCGGATATGGACTCTAGCCACTGAACTTTGATTACTTCCCCCTAGCAGCACAGGCTTTCCAGCCTGCAGATGAAGAGTTTACAGGCATTACAGATGAGACTTGATAAGCTGAAGTCAGATATTATGGAAGGACTCCTCTTTCTGAGGACCAAGGGGAGGGAGGGAGGGGGGATCAGAAGGAGATGAGGGAGGGGAATAAAATCAGGATGTCAAGAACTTAAACTACAGAACAAGAATGTAATTTATTGTGCTAATTCACCTATATGGGAATAGCTCTGAGACTGGCTTAGACATGAATTTCTAGGCATAGACAATGCTTCTTATTGGGTACAGAGGCCACATGAATTATTGTTAGATCACATTCTACATGATATGAATGAAGATTTACAGATATCCTTTTTTTCTGCTCATACAAATAGCAAAGAAACAGCCTTAATTGTTCTGTGCATTATGCACACCATATATGTTTATTATTTTAGGCCTGTATAATTCTTATGAGAAATTATATGTTTTCAGAACAAAAGAATGAGACACTGACATTGGATTAGAACTGACAACACCCAATTCCCTCAGCATGCTGGTCACTGACATCCTGCATCCTTCATGTTCCAGCACCAAGTGGTTCAGTTGCTGTTCCTCATCAGAACAAGACAGCTCCCAGGACACCTTCGAAGAAAACTTCCAATCCCAATTGATCCAGCATTTCAGACTGTCCCACCCAGGATTCTAAGTAAGTCTGGAATGCCTCAACATTTAGAAACTGGAACACAAATGCTATTCCTGGATTGATTAACTATGTTGCCCAGTTTTATTCATGCCCCTACAAAGGTACCATTTGCCCCAAATCAGCTGGTAGAAACTTTTAGAGAATGATGCCCTATTTCTTTTAAGGGTGATCAGGTAGCTTTTTGGCTGCTTTCTTTGGCTATAGAGGGTTATTTTAAATGGGACTTGGTTATAAGTTATTATTGTTCTTACTTAGAGAGAAAAGAAGGTTGGACCCCAGTTTTCAAGATGGCGGCAAGCAGTGTGGACGGCGTTGAAGGCTCTAGTGAACAATTAAGGGAATTGCACAGATTTCTGAGCCAGGAACACCAAGGTCCGAACATCACGGCAGCGGGAGTGTTCCAACGGTTTGAGTAACCAGGGTGCAGAGGATCTGCATGCCCCTGCACATGGGAGGAGCGTGGATTTTCTCTGATCGGAGCGGCAGCGGCAGAGGCAGCAGCACCAGCAGCACCAGCGGCACCAGCAGTGGTGGCTGAGGTTTGCAGCTCATAGCCTTCCGGTGGAGGCGATTGGTGTGGTGGCGGGTGGGAGTTGCTGCGGGACAGGGGACTCAGGCAGGATTTGGGTCGCATGGAGCCTTTGGACCCAGACTGGACTCGGCCGACAGTTTTGGCCCCAGAGTCCCGGGTACTGGGCCAGACCAGCAAGCATTCTGCCCGAGGCACTAACTCAGCTTTGCCACAGCTCCCCTGCTGTGGCGCAGGCTTAGTTGAGTGTGCAGCTCCACGCTAGGCAGCACCGCAGCTCAGCAGCAGCTCCCCTGCAGTGACACAGTCTGGGCAGAGCACTTGGTTCAACCACAGGCGCTAACTCAGAGCAGCCGCAGTTCTCCTGCTGTGGCGCAGGCTTGGCCAAGCACTCAGTTCCACCCTAGGCACCACCTCAGCTCAGCGGCAGCTCCCCTGCAGTGACACAGTCTGGGCAGAGCACTTGGTTCCACCATTGGCCCTAACTCAGAGCAGCCGCAGGTCTCCTGCTGTGGCGCAGGCTGGACAGAGCGCTCGGTTCCACCAGCTCTAAGACTCTGGATGGACACAGTGTGCAGTTTGAATCCAGAGTTCCTGGCTGAGATTGGTGGTCAGTTTTGGGCCCTGAGTCAATAACTGACCACAGCACGCACTTTGGGCCAAAAGGCCCTAGCGGAGCTTGGTGCATAGTCCCAGCCCAAAAATTCTGGCTGGACCCTGTGCGCATTTTGGGCCCAGAATTTAGCTGAGCTCGACAGACTGTTCAGGCCCTGAGAATCTAGCTGAGTTCAGCCCGTGGTTCAGGCCCAGTGTTCCTGCCTGGACTTGCAGGGAACACAGGAAGGCTGTGGATACCTTGGCCTGACCCAACGCTCATTCAGAAACCCAGAATAATTGCAGGTTCCACAGCACAGGGGGGCTGAAGATCACTGGCTGTGAGCAACCAGAACAACAGGCTAACCTCCTAAGATCCACACCAGTGAAGCTTTGAGCTCCCAGCCTAGGGAAATCATGAGAAAATAAGTGAATCTATCGTCAGACACCCTCCATTCAACTCTGGACGCTACCCAACAAAAACAAAGGCAAGCAAGATGTCCAAAGGACAACGAAAAAGCATACGCAAAAAAACCCCAAAACAACATGCGTCTCCAGTTTCCAGCTATCCCAAAGAAAACAACCCAGAGAACTCATACACAACGGAAATACAAGAAAATGACCTCAAATCCTTAGTAATGAGGATGATAATGGAGGAGGAAACAAATAAAATTCGTAATCAAATGCAAGAAGACGCAGACAAACAGGTGAGAGACATAAAAGAAGCACATAGAGTGGAACTGGAAAAATTGCAGGAAAATGCAAACAACCAGATGAAAGAAATAAATAAAATGGTTCAAGCTCTGAAGACCTATAAAGAGGCAATGGAAGAAGAACTCAGGAATACACAAAAATCAGATGAAAGAAATAAAAAAATCAGTTCAAGATCTGAAAATGAAAATGGATTCAATGATAAACACACAGACAGAAGAAAACGAGAATGGGAGACCTCAGAGAAGAAGGCAAGCAACACAGAGGTGAGCTTTTCTAACAGAATCCAAGAGATGGAAGAACGAATCTCATGGCTAGAAGATACAGTCACAGATATTGAATCAACCATTAAAGAAAATGCCAAATCTGGAAAACTCCTGACACAAAACATCCAAGAAATTAAGGACACCATGAAAAGAAGAAATTGCAGATAATAGGCATTGAAGAAAGAGAAGACATCAGACTCCAGGGCCCAGAAACTATTCTCAACAAAATCATAGAAGAAAATTTCCCCAATCTAAAGAAAGAGATGCCTATAAACATACAAGAGGCCTACATAACACCAAATAGAATTGACCAGAAAAGAAAAACTGCCCGCCACATAATAATCAAAACACTAAATGTACAGAGCAAAGAAAAAAATATTAAAAGCTGCAAGGGAAAAGGGCCAAATAACATTAATGGTAAACCTATCAGAATTACACCCGACTTCTCAGCAGAGACCATAAAAGCCAGAAGGGCCTGGACAGAGATCCTGCAAACCCTAAGAGAACACAGATGCCAGGCCAGACTACTTTACCCAGCAAAATTATCAATAACCATTGATGGAGAAAACAAAATATTCCATGACAAAAACAAATTCAAACAGTACCTATCCACAAACCCAGCTTTACAGAAGGTACTAGAAGGAAAACTCCATCCCAAAGGGTCAAGCTACAACCAAAAACTACCCAGGAAATAGATAACTATCCCATGGCAAAAACACAACTACACACAACGCTCGACTGGAAACAACATCAAAATTAAGACTCTTAACAGTCACTGGTCATTAATATCTCTCAACATCAATGGCCTCAATTCTCCAATAAAAAGACACAGACTAAATGAATGGGTACATAAACAAGATCCAACATTCTTCTGCATTCAAGAAAAACATCTCACCCATAATGAAAGGCATTACCTCAAGGAAAAAGGTTGGAAAAAATATTCCAAGAAAATGGTCACAAGAAGCAAGCAGGCATAGCCATTTTAGTATCGAACAAAATAGACTTTCAACCAAACATTAATCAAAAGGGATGAGGAAGGACACTTCATACTCATCAAAGGTAAAGTCAACCAAGACGCATCACAATTCTGAACATCTATGCTCTCAATACAAGGGCACCCACATTTGTAAAAGATCTGCTAAAAAAGCTTAAACCACACATCGATCCCCACACATAATAGTGGGAGACTTCACACACCCCACTCTCACTGAAGGATAAGTCATTGAAACAGAAACTAAGCCGAGAAATAACACCATTAACCAATGCCATGGGGTCAAATGGATCTAACAGATATCTATAGAACCTTTCACCAAACAAGAAAGAATACACCTCCTTCTCTGCACCCCATAGAACCTTCTCCAAAATTGATCACATCGTAGGGTCACAAAGCAAGCCTCATAGATACAAGAGGATTGAAAAAATACCTTGTATCCTATCAGATCACCATGCTCTTAGGCTGAAATTCAACAACAACAGAAATAACAAAAGCCTACACGTACATGGAAACTAAACAACTCTTGCTAAATGACACTGGGTCAGGGAAGAAATAAAGAAAGAAATCAAGGAGTTTCTGAAATTCAATGAAAATGAAGAAGAAACAACATACCCAAATTTGTGGGACACATTGAAAGCAGTGCTAAGAGGAAAATTCATAGCACTAAGTGCCTTTAAAAAGAAATTGGAAACATCGCACAAAGCATCGTAACAACACAACTGGAAGCCCTAGAAA
>NW_026131933.1:0-32452 GCF_903995435.1 Acomys russatus
GGTAGGGCGACAGTTAGGTTTAGGATTAGGGTTGGGGTTAGTGCTATGGTTAGGGTTAGGGTTAGGGTAGGGCTACAGTTAGGGTTAGGGTTAGGGTAAGGGTTAGGTTTAGGGCTAGGGTTAGTGTTAGGATTAGGCTTAGGGCTAGGGTTAGTGTTAGGGTTAGGGCTAGGGCTAGGGTTAGGGTTAGGTTTTGGTTTGGGTTAGTGGTAGGTTTAGGGTTAGGGTTAGGTTTAGCGTTAGGGTTAGGACTAGGGTTAGGGTTACGGTTAGTGTAAGGGTTAGGGTTACGGGTAGGGTTAAGTTAGGTTTAGGGTCAGTGTTTGGGTTAGGGTAAGGGTAAGCGTTAGGGTTACAGTTAGTTTGGGGGTTAGGTTTAGGATTAGGGTTAGGGCTAGGGCTATGGTTAGGGTTATGGTTATGGTTAGGGTTAGTTTAGAACTACATTAGTGTTAGGGATAGGATTATGCTTAGGGTAAGGGTAAGAATTAAGGTTAAGGTGAGCATTAGGGTTATGGTTAGGTCTATGGGAGTGTTAGGGTTAGGTTAGGGTTACTGTTAGGGTTAGGTTTAAGGGTCAGGGTTAGGGTTAGGGTCAGGGCAGGGTCAGGGCAGGGTCCGGTTAAGTGTCAGGGTCAGCGTCAGGGTCTGGTTCAGGGACAGTGTCAGAGTCAGAGTCAGGGTCATGGCAAGGGTTAGGGTTAGAATTAGGCTTAGGGTTAGGGCTAGGGTTAGGGTTAGATTTAGGGTTAGGGTTAGGTTAGGTTTAGGGCTAGGATTAGGTTTAGGGTTATGGTTAGCGTTAGGGTTAGGGTTAGGTTTAGGGTTAGGGCTAGGGTTAAGGTTAGGGTTAGGGCTAGGGTTATGATTAGTGTTAGAGTTAGGGTTAGGGTTAGGGCTAGGAAAGGGTTAGGGTTAGGTTGAGGGTTAGGGTTACGTTAGGCTTAGGGTTAGGGCTAGGGCAAGTGTTAGGGTTAGGGTTAGGATTAGTGTTAGGGTTAGGTTAGGTTAGGTTAGGGTAAGGTTATGGTTAGGGTTAGGTTAGGTGTAGGGTTAGGGGGTAGGGTTAGGGTTAGGTTTATGTTTTGTCTTAGGGTTAGGATTAAGGCTAGGGCTAGGTTTAGGGTTATGGTTAGGGTTAGGGTTAGAGTTAGGGTTAGGTTAGGGTTAGGGATAGGGTTAGGGATAAGGTTAGGGATTGTGTTAGGGTTAGGGTAAGGGTAAGGGTTAACTTTTGTTTAGGGTTAGGTTTAGGGTTAGGGTTAGGTTTAGGTTTAGGGTTACCGTTAGGGTTAGGGTTACAGTTAGGGTTAGGGTTGGGTTAGGGTTAGGGTGAGAGTGAGGGCTAGAGTTAGGCTTAGGGTTATGGTTATGGTTATGGTTATTCTTAGTGTGAGGTTTAGGGTTAGGTTTATTATTAGGGTTACGGTTAGAGTTAGAGTTAGGTTTAGGGTTAGGGTTAGGGCTAGGGTTAGGGTTAGGTTTAGGGTTAGTGTTAGGGCTAGGGTTAGGGTTAGGGTTAGGTTTAGGGCTAGGGTTAGGGTTAGGGTTAGGTTTAGGGCTAGGTTTAGGTTTAGGGTTAGGTTAGGGTTAGTGTTAGGGTTAGGGTTAGGGTTAGAATAGGGTTAGGTTTAGGTTCAGAGTTAGGGTTAGGGTTAGTGTTAGTGTTAAGGTTAGGGTTAGGGTTATGTTAGGGTTAGAGTTAGGGTTAGGTTTAGGTTCAGATTTAGGGTTAGGGTTAGGATTAGGGTTAGGGTTAGGGATAGGGTTACGGTTAAGTTTAGGATTAGCATTAGGTATAGGGTTAAGTTTAGTTTTAGGGTTAGGGTTAGGGCTAGAGTTAGGGTTAGGGTAAGGTAAAGGTTAGGGTTAGGGTTAGGATTAGAGTTAGGGTTATGGTTAGGGCTACGTTTAGGGTTAGGGTTAGGCTTATTGCTATGTACAGGGCTAGGGTTAGGGTTAAAGTTAGGGTTAGGGTTAGGGTTAGGGTTAGGGTTAGGGTTAGGGTTAGGGTTAGGTTTAGGGTTAGGGTTAGGGCTAGGGTTAGGGTTAGGGTTAGTGTTAGGGCTAGGTTTAGGGTTAGGGTTAGGTTTAGGGTTGGGTTAGTGTTATGGCTAGGGTTAGGGTTAGGGCTAGGTTTAGGGTTAGAACTAGGGCTAGGGTTAGGGTTAGGGTTAGGACTAGGGTGAGGGTTAGGGTTAAGTTTATGGTTAGAGTTAGGCCTAGGGTTAGGGTTAGGGTTAGGAGTTGGGCTAGGGTTAGGATTAGGGTTAGGATTAGGGTTAGGGCTAGGGTTAGGGTTAGGGTTATTGTTAATATTAGGGCTAGGTTTAAGGTTAGGTTTAGGGTTAGGGCTAAGGTTGTGGTTAGGGTTAGAGTTAGGGTTAGGTTTAGGGTTAGGGTTAGGGCTTGGATTAGGGTTAGTGTTAGGGTTATTGTTAGGGCTAGGGTTAATTGGTTAGGGTTAAGGCTAGGGTTAAGGTTAGGGTTAGGTTAGGGTTAGGATTAAGGTTAGGTTTAAGGCTAGGTTTAGGGTTAGGGTTAGGTTAGGGTTAGGGCTAGGGTTAGTGTTAGTTTAGGGTTAGGGCTAGGGTTAGGGTTAGTGTTATTCTGAGCGCTAGGTTTATGGTTAGGTTTAGCGTTAGGGTTACATTCAGGGTTAGAGTTAGGTTTAGTTTTAGGGTTAGGTTAGCACTAGGGTTAGGTTTAGGGTTAGGTTTAGGGTTAGGGTAAGGGTAATGGTTAAGGTTTGGGTTAGGGTTAGGTTTAGGGTTTGGGTTAGGGTTAGGTTTATGTCTAGGGTTAGGGTTAAATTTTCATTTATGGTAAAGGTTAGGGTTAGGATTACAGTTAGGGTTAGGGTTAGGGTTAGGGTTAGGGTTAGGATTAGGGTGAGGGATAGGTTTTGGGTTAGGGTTAGGCTCAGGGCAGGGTCAGGGTCAGAATCCGGGTAAGGGTCAGGGTCAGGGTCACTGTCAGGGTCAGGGCCAGGATCAGGGTTAGGGTTAGGGTTAGGGATTGGGTTAGGGTTAGGGCTAGGATAAGGGTTAGTGTTATGGTTAGGGTTAGGGCTAAGGCCAGGATTAGGTTTATGGTTAGGGTTAGGGTAGGGTTAGGGTTAGGGTTAGGGCTGGGGCTAAGGTTTGGTTTAGGATTAGGGTAAGGGCTAGGGTTCTGGTTAGATTTAGGGTTAGGTTATGGTTATGGTTAGGGTTAGGGTTAGGTTATGGTTAGGGTTAGTGTTAGGGTTAGGGTCAGGTTAGAGTTAGGGTTAGGGTTAGGGCTAAGGTTAGGGTTAGAGTTAGGTCTAGGGTTAGGGTTATGGTAGGGTTAGGGTTAGGGCTAGGTTTAGTGTTTGGGCTAGGGCTAGAGTTAAGATTATGGTTAGGTTTAGGGTTAGGGTTAGATTAAGGTTAGGGTTAGGGTTAGGTTAGGGGTAGGGTTAGGGTTAGGTTAAGGTTAGGGTTAGGGTTAGGTTAGGGGTAGTGTTAGATCTAGGGCTAGGGTTAGGTTTAGGATTAGGGTAAGTGCTAGGGTTAGGGTTAGGTTAGGTTATGGTTATGGTTATGGTTAGGGTTAGGTTAGGGTTAGGGTTAAGGCTAAGTTTAGGTTTAGGGTTAGGTAGAGGGTTAGGGTTATGATTAGGTTTAGAGTTAGGGTTGGTTTAGTGTTATGTCTAGGACTAGAGTTAAGGTTATGGTTAGGGTTAGGTTAAGGTGAGGGTTAGGGTTAGGGTTAGGTTTAGGTTAAAGTTAGTTTTAGGGTTAGGGTTAGGTTAGGGTTAGGGTTAGGGTTAGGGTAAGTGTAAGGATAAGGGTTATGGTTATGGTTAGGGTTAGGTTAAGGTTTAGGATTAGGGTTAGGGCAAGGGCTAGGGTTAGGGTTATGGTTAGGGTTAAGGATAGGGTTAGGTTTAGTGTTAGTGTTAGGTTAGGGTTAGGGTAAGGTTAAGGGTTAACTTTATGGTTAGGGTTAGGTTAGGGTTAGGTTTAGGATTAGGGTTAGGTCTAGGGTTAGGTTTAGGTTTAGGGTTAGGGTTAGGGTTAGGGTCAGGGTTAGGTTTAGGGTCAGGGCAGGTTCAGGGTCAGGGAAAGGGCCAGGATTAGGGCTAGGGTTAGGGTTAGGTTAGGGTTAGTGTTAGTGTTAGGGTTAGGGTTAGGGTTAAGGTTAGGGTTAGGGCTAGGGTTAGGGTTAGGGTTTGGGCTAGGGTTAGGGTTAGGTTAGGACTAGGGTTTGTTTAGGGTTACAATTAGATTTAGTGTTAGGGTTAGGATTATGGCTAGGGTTAAGTTTAGGTTAGGGTTAGGGTTATGGTTGGCTAGGGCTAGGGTTAGGGTTAGTCTTAGGGTTAGCGTTTGTCTAGGGTTAGGGTTAGGATTTAGGTTTGGGTTAGGGTTAGGTCTAGGGCTAGGGTTAGTGTTAGAGTTAGGGTTAGGGTTTGGGTTAGGGTTACGTTTAGTGTTAGTGTTAGGGTTAGTGTTAGTGTTAGGGTTAGGGTTAGTTTTAGGGTTTTTGTTATGGCTAGGGTTAGGGTAAGTGTCCCCATCCCACGGGTTCAGTTATTCGTGGAGTGGCGAGGAGGGCAGCGACCTGTGAATAAAGAATTGGGCGGGAGAGAGAGACACGAGCCCAGGAAAAACTTTGCTTATCAAGGGCCCGTTTATTGTGAGTGGGTATCCAAATTTATAGTAAGCTTCTGAAAGGGCAGGGGTAGGAAGGAACGCAGTGGGAAAATACAGAATGTTCTGGGGTAAGAACCCCGCGGTAATGTGTGGGGAGGGGGAGGAAATAGGTGGCTTCTCTCAGAACTCACGGTACGCTGAATGTTCCTTTTCTCAGGGCCAGGCAGAATGTCTGTGGTTTCTCAGAAGTCACGGTATGCTGAATGTTCCTTTTCTCCGGGCCAGGCAGAATGTTTGATAATTTCTTTCAACAGTAGGCTTGAGGCCAGCTGGAGTCCGGCTCAGCCAGGGGTCTCTTGGCTCCCAACATCTCCCCCTTCCCTTTTTATTAAGGGCCCTAGCACCACCTTTTGCCAAATAAGGTCTCACACATTCCCGAGAGCGCTCGCCGTCGGGGTGGCGGGAGGCGAAAACTGGCGCCACATCAGGGCACAGCATTTCGCAGCTCTCTATAGTTTGTTGTATGGGCAATGAGCTTAGGAAAAGGAAATGATCCGATCAAGGCTGGAGCATGACTCTGGCCCGACCGATCGAGGACCATCTTGGAGGTGACACTCAGTGCCATCCCACGTGCAATGGGCAATTTTCCCCGCGGGGTGCAATGGCCACTGGGTGCATGCAGATATAGGGTGCCTTTCGACATGCAATGGCAACTAGGGCCAGTCGAGTGCAAAGGCCATGCAGAGAGAAAAGAGAGAGAGACTCATTGCAAGTTAGTTATTTAGGACTTAAAGGCTATCTGCCAGGCCTGAGGGGAATGGTCCGACCTCTAGGGCAAAAAGGCTGTGCGGTAGGAACCGAGGATGATGGAAGGGGGTTTGAGGACGTTACCAGAAACGCCTAGGGCAAAGCCGAGCCCTCCATCTGGCATCGTGTAATGCCTGGAAATGTAGGGGCTGTCCATAGGGCTGCGGTGAAGGTTGTTGGACCCCTGAAGTTTCTGTTTCGGAGGCATTATTTTTAGGATCTTCTGAGGAGAGGCGGTGGTAATGGACCTGTATATTCTTGGTAGCAGAGTCAACCTGGGTTTTAACAAAGGTGGTTAAACGATGGAAGGCCTAAGGCCCAAAAGAAAGGAGGAGGATGATCCCCACAAAGGGGCCCAGGAGGCTGGGCAAGAGGGTAGTGAGCCAGGGGGAGAAGGAAAACCAAATCTGATACCAGGATTCTTGTTTCTCTCTGGCTCGCTGGCGTTCTTACATGGCCTGGGAAACTTTGTAAAGGCTTTTTTGTGCCAGTCCTGTTTTACTAACAAAGAAACAACATTCCTCTTTAAGAGCAGCACAGAGCCCCCCCTCCTTAAAAAAAGGAGGTCAAGGCCTCTGCGGTTTTGAAGAACTACCTCTGCAAGGGAATCAAGGGAATCTTTTATGTCTAGAATCCCATCTCTCATATTGGAAATATCTCTATCGATAATTGTCTGGAGCTCGGCAAAACTTTATTTGGAGGTCACCAGGGAGGAAATTCCTGTATCTGCCCCCACTGCACCAAGGCCCAAAATAGTGGCTATGGTGAGGGTCGTAATGGGCTCTCTTTAAGATCAGGGGTGGATGGAGATCCCCTTATCTATAAAGTTCAGGAAATCTTCAGGGTTGTGGACGAAGAAGCAAGGGAATAAGAGAACCGTCACACACCAATCACGCTTTTGGATAAACAAAGGGGTAAAGAGAAAAGAGGCCAGGCCTGAAGAGCAGGCAAAATAAGTACCGTTAGGGGCTAAGGCAAATTTAGAGGTGGTATTTAATACAAGAGTCTGATTGCAACCCTCCAATAGGTTTCTGGGGGAAAGCATATTTGGGCCCAGAAGGCAGGTGCCGAAACCAGAAATAGATTGAACTGTAATGGAGTTGTCAGGTTTGGATGTGGAAAGGGCGGAAGATGTCTCATTGGTAAAAAAGGGGGTGGAAAAGAGCGCGATGCCCTCATAGTAAGGGGGGGTGGGGGAGAAACATATCCAACATTCTGGGTAAGTGGAGGAGTTAGTACTTTTAAGGGTCTGCATAGAGGAATTAGCGAAATCAATAATGAGTTCTGCAGTACTAGGGGGACCAACAGGGATGGTGGGTTGGAACAGGGTAGGGAAAGAAGAGTGGAGGGTGGCAGAAGGATGAGGGGTTGGCTGTAGCTTAGGAGCGGGAGGTTTAGGGGTGGCTGCTACAGGCTTATGAAGCATATTATTGGGGCCTGCAGAGGCAGCATTTTTATTGGGAACTTCTTTTAAAAGCCTGATTTTAAAGGTTAACCCCATGTCATAACCTACTTTATAAAGGCGTAGGCCCCACTCAAAGCCCCTGCCAGTCCAAGTTTGACGTTTACCTGGGGCAGTGAAGGAGATGGGGGAATGAGCGCTATTGCAAAGCTTTTTTAAGTTATCAGGCATATATTGATTATTAACTTCAGGGTGTATCCAAGAACTAGTGACAGAGATATAATCCCAGGAGGAAGATGGATTTCAATAAGTGGTTCCCGATGTCTCACATCCCCAAGAGGCACAAAAGAAATCATTAGAGCCTCTGCACTTGTAATCAGTAGTCCAGGGACGATGAGAGGTGCCAGGGCAAACATATAGCCCTCCATTTAGTCCCCAGTACCCTTGTCTTCTTAAAGCCTTATGGAGCAGTATTTGTTCTAAATCATTGTGGCATCTGACATAGCCTTTTCCTCTTTTGGGCTGTTCGGGAGCCTTAGACTCACGTGGGGGCCAAAAAATGTCCTCAGTACCCCAGTCAAAGTCAGCCCCGAGTGCCAGGGCGCACAGGTCTACTTGGAGGACCGGCCAATGGGGCTGAGCCACCAGGTTGCTACTGGAATTAACGATGTCGCCAGCCTGGTTTTCAATGACCCATGTGTAATTGAATATCACGTAGGGATTATAGCGGGGAGGGAGAGGGGAGTACTTACCACTGGGCTCAGGAGAACAAGGAAGAAGATGAGCAGGGACATTCTATGAGAAAGCACATCTATTAATATTCCTCAGGGACGTTCCCTGGGGTGGTCGTTGGGTTAGCCAGTTTGATTAGCCTTTCAGGAAGCCATCGAGCATTTTGATGAGTCTGGTCATAGACACAGGTGTGTCCTTTGTCCGAATGAGCACAGGGTCTGTTCCATGCCATTGATGAGTCAATGGATCTTTCCATAGTACTTGAGCATAAGTATTGGTGGTTGAAGGATGCCAAAATCTATTGGCAGTCAATTTTCCCTGACTATCAAGGGTTATAAAATTAAGGACAAACAAGGCATGATTTAATAAATTTTTATGATTATTATTGGTGGGGTATAATATCTCCCCAGAATTTTTGAGTTTTAAAATCATATTTTTTAAGGTTTGATGAGCTCTTTTTACTATGTCTTGTACTTGAGGATTGTAGGGAATTCCAGTAACATGTTTAATTTGTAATTGGGCACAAAAGCTTTTAAAGGAGGAGCTAGTATAGCCAGGCCCATTGTCTGTCTTAATGGTGGAGGGCCGGGGCATAACTGTGAGGCAGGAGAGAATATGGCTGATTACATTCCTTGTAGCCTCCCTGGACTGAAGGGTGGCATAAAGGAATCCACTAAAGGTGTCTATAGACACATGGATGTATTTTAGCTTCCCAAAAGGGGCAAAATGGGTAACGTCTATTTGTCACAATTCTCCTGGTGTGAGTCCCCGAGGGTTAATTCCCAGATGTGGTTCAGAGAGGAAGATAATGCAGTGTTGATATTGATGTACAATCTGTCGGGCCTGTTCTCTGGTAATGGAGAACATTTGTCTCAGGGGTTGAGCATTTAGGTGGTGTAGTTGATGAGCCTGTTGGGCCATCTGAAGGGGGTGCCGTTCTTGGGATAACAGAATTAAGAAGGTGTCTCTGGTGGCTAGATCGGCCAAATGATTGCCCTTGGCCAAAGGTCCAGGCAGACCAGTATGGGCACGAATATGTCCAACAAAGAAGGGGCATGTTCTTTGTTGGATACTTTGTTGGATTTTAGCAAAGAGAGGAGAAGCATTAGTATCTGGCCAAATAAAGGGCACAGTTTCTAACAGAGGAATGGAGCAAGCGACATAAGCGCTATCAGTATAGAGATTAGAGGGGCAGTCCTGTAGGGTTTGAAACACTTGGAAGACCGCAGTCAGTTCCACCAGTTGAGCAGAAGATAGATTAGTCTGAAACCTGGTAGTTTGTCCATCAATAACATAGGCAGCCACACCGTAGGAGGAGCCATCAGTAAAAACAAAGGGGGCTTGTGGGATAGGGGTACTCTTGGTATGTTTAGGAAAAATTAAGGCTTGTTTACTGAGAAATTGGATAAGTTTGTCAAAGGGGAGATGGTTATCAATTTTTCCCTGGAAGGAAAAGCAACTGATGGCCCAGTAATCGGATGTTTGTAGTAGCCATTGATTTGGGCGGGGCTATAGGGTTGGCCGAATATGTCCGGCTCTTTTCCAAATATTTTAAGGGAGCTCTCTCTTCTCAACCTGAGTATTTGGGCTACTAGGAGAGGATATGAGGAAAGGACTTTGGAAGGGGTAGCAGGTAAATGTAACCTGTATAACAGTTTATTTTGCCATAGCAAACCTGTGGGCGAAAAAGTGGTGGGGAGGATCAACAGCCAGAGAGGGGAAGAGGGGCAGTAATATGAAATGGTCTGATTTGAAATAACAGCCTCAACAACCTGTAAGGATTTTATAGCCTCAGGGGTCAGTTGTCGAGGGAAAGAGGGGTCAGGATTGCCCTGAAGAATAGAAAAAAGGGGCTTAAGGTCTCCAGTTGTGAGTTTTAAATAGGGGCACAAAGAGTTAATGTCCCCCAGGAGCTTCTGGAAATCGTTTAGGGTGTGTAAAGAATCTCTTCTAAGTTCCATTTTTTGAGTGAGGATCTTATGAGAATGTAACTCATGTCCCAAAAACAAATGAGGGGGCTGAAGTTGAACTTTTTCTAGTGCAATATGGAGCCCAAACTCTTGGAGTCTGGCTACTAGGGAGGACGCAACTCGCAGGAGCTCTTCACCATCCACTCCCGCCAAAAGGATGTCATCCATGTAGTGGATAAGGTAGAGATCACGATGTTCAAGGTGAAAGGGATCTATGGCTTGGGCCACATACTTTTGGCAAAGAGTAGGGCTATTGGCCATACCTTGGGGAAGTACCTTCCACTGGAAGTGAGGGGAGGGTCCTACACAATTAACAATGGGTAGGCTAAAGGCAAAGCGTTTGTAATCCTCCGGATGTAAAGGGATGTAAAAGAAGCAGTCTTTAAGATCAATAACAATTTTTGCAAATCCCTTGGGAATGGCGACAGGGGAGGGGAGTCCTAGCTGAAGGGCTCCCATGGGAACCATAGTTTTATTTATTTCTCTAAGGTCTTGTACTAGACGCCATTTACCCCCTTTTTTTGGATGACAAAAATGGGGGTGTTCCAAGTAGACGTAGAGGGTTCAATATGGCCTGCGGACAGCTGTTCCTGCACTAACTGCATGGCCGCAGTGAGTGTTTTGTTGGGGAGGGGCCATTGGTCGATCCAGACAGGGGAGTCATTTTTCCAAGTAATTTTATCAGCCTGGAGTGCAGGGGGAGCAACGGCCCTTATAAAAAAGAAGTATGATAACCCAATCTTGTTTGATCTAGTTTGGGGGTGGTCTGGACAGGGGTTGGGCATCCCTGACTATTTTTGCCCAAGCCCTGACCGGAGAGAAATCCCCAATCTAGCATTTGTTGTGTCACAGTAGGAGAGGGGCTGAAAAGGTAAACCCCCATCTGGGTTAATATATCTTGTCCCCAAAGATTAACAGGCAGGCCAGGGATGATGAATGGTTGGATACAGCCCGTATTGCCATCAGGATCCTCCTATGTCAGAATCTGGAAAATTTGGAGGGTGTTGGGACACGCCTATGCCCTGGAGGTGGGTTAGGAAGGGCTGGCACGGCCAGGAGGAAGGCCCGGAGGCCTGAGATAAAACAGTGGAATCTGCTCCTGAATCGAGAATGCCTTCAACGTATTTGCCATTAAGTTTAAGTTTAAGGTGTGGGTGTTCTCTGGTAATCTTCTGGACCCAATAAATGTCAGAGGATCCGGGAGCAGAGGGCCCCTTGGGCAGCCCCAATGAGGGCATGGAGGTGTCGAGGGGAAGGGGTAGGGCCTGAACAATACATTGGCCCTGACAGATGGGGAGGGGCCCTCTCGTGGAGGAGGCCAAGATTTTAATCTCCCCAGTGTAGTCATTGTCTACAAGGGAAGGGAAAATGGAAATGCCCTGAAGAGCCACAGAGGCATGCCCTAGGATTAAGTAATAGGTCTTAGGCGGCGGGGGTCCAAAGACTCCTGTGGAGATGACTTGAACGCCCGAGTCAGGATTTAATATTGTGTAGGCGGGGGCACAGAGGTCCAATCCTGCACTTCCGGGGGAGGCACTGCAAAGGTTTGTGGCATTTGGGGCAGGGGCTGAGGGGGAGGCAACAGTGGGCTGGATTGGGGCTGGCTGACCCCCGAGGCCAGCAAAAATTGGACAGGCTGGGGGGCCCATTGTGGCAGCTGAGGCTTTAACATGATGGCAGAGAAATTAAAGAGTGAAGGGAGAGGAGGGCCCAGGGATGGGCCCCAGCTCGAGAGCGCGGGAGCGTGTGGCAGATGGGGCAGGTACAGGATCTTTGCTCGTAGCCTCAGCTTCTCCGGAGGATGAGGGAGGAGCAGGATTAGATTGAGAGCGAGTGACAGGGAAAGTAAGGTTGGGAACTGAAGTCTGTGAAAGACAAGAAGTTTAAAAGCGAAAGCTGTTTCCGAAGGCGAGCGATTTCAACAGCCTCTGTAAGCTGAGAGTGAAGATGGGCTTTTAGGTTCCAAAGGCAAGAAAAATATTGGCAGGAAGGAGATTGATTATAGGGGAGGACAGAAGGCTGCAGTTTACAGGGTGAAGCTGTAGGAGGTGGTCACTCTTCAGAAGGATCTCCTGCGGCTTTTTCTTTAAGGGTCGCAGCATCTCTCGGATCTAGGGGGTCGTCACCATTCTGGGAAAGGAGGACGACGGGCAGAGGCAGAGGGAGAGGTAGGGGGGTTAGAAGGAGGGTTCTTGGCCCCAGAAAAGACAGGGGCACAGAAAGGAGAACAGCCACGTTCTACAGAAGAGAGAGGGTCGTTATAGGCAGACAGGAGGGACTCATGCAGGCATAATTCAGCAACAGAAAGAAGTTGTTTTTGGCCACTATCATTTTCAGTCGATTCAGTTACATCTCTAATATGCCCCCAGTAAGAGAATACTCTGTGTTTGATTGCATCATTGCCTTCTTTTTCAATTAAGGCGTTTAGTTCCCTGCCCACCTTTTGTCATTTTTTAGAGTGAATAGTAGGACCATCAATCATAAACCATGGACACGTATCAGCAATAAAAACAAAGAACTGCACCAAGTTTTTCTTTTTAACCATAATGCCTCTCTCTCTAAGAGTTTCCTTTAAGTCCTTAATGAATCGGACTTCCTTGGACATAGAATGGCTCATTCTTGAGAAAATGCGGATGGATGACTCACCTAATAACAAGACCAGCCGGGCGCGCAGGACGAGTTATGAAAAACCAAACGGGACCCCTTAATCCATCCGGGGGCGATCCGTGCCTCTGCCCCACGTCGGGCTCCACTGTCCCCGTCCCGCGGGTTCAGTCATTCATGGAGTGGTGAGGAGGGTCGCGACCTGTGAATAAAGAATTGGGCGGGAGAGAGAGACACGAGCCCAAGAAAACTTTGCTTATCGAGGGCCCATTTATTGTGAGGGGGTATCCAAATTTATAGTAAGCTTCTGAAAGGGCGGGGGTAGGAAGGAATGCAGTGGGAAAGTACAGAATGTTCTGGGGTAAGAACCACGGGGTAATGTGTGGGGAGGGGGAGGAAATAGGTGGCTTCTCTCAGAAGTCACGGTACGCAGAATGTTCCTTTTCTCAGGGCCAGGCAGAATGTTTGATAAGTTCTTTCAACAGTAGGCTTGAGGCCAGCTGGAGTCCGGCTCAGCCAGGGGTCTCTTGGCTCCCAACAGGTAAGGGTTAGGGTCAGCGTTAGGGCTAGGCTTAGGGTTAGGAAAAGGGTTAGGGATAAGGCTAGGGTTAGGTTTAGGTTTAGGATTAGGATTATGTTTAGGGCTCAGGTTATGATTAGGGCTAGTGCTAGGGTTAGGGTTACGGTTAGGGTTAGGTTAGGGTTAGGTAAGGGTTAGGGTTAGGGTTAGGGCTTGTCTAGGCTTAGTGTTAGGGTTAGGGCTAGGGCTAGGGTTAGGGTTAGGGTTAGGGTTAGGGTTTGGGTTAGGGTTAGGTTTAGTGTTAGGGTTAGGGTTAGGGTTAGGGTTAGGGTTAGGGCTAGGGTTAGGGTTAGGGTTAGGGTTAGGGCTAAGGCTAGGGTTAGGGTTAGGGTTAGGGTTAAGGTTAGGTTTAGGGCTCGGGTTACGGTTAGGGCTAGGGCTAGGGCTAAGTTTAGGGTTACGGTTAGGGTTAGGTTTAGGGTTAGGGTTAGGGGTAGGGTTAGGGCTAGGACTAGGGTTAGGGTTAGAGTTAGGGTTAGTGCTAAGGCTAGGGTTAGGGTTAGGGTTACTATTAGCTTTAGGGTTAGGGTTAGGTTTATGGTTAGAGTTAGGGCTAGGTTTAGGTTCAGGTTTAGGGTTAGAGTTAGGGCTAGGGTTAGGGTTAGCGTTAGGGTTACCTTTAGGGTTATGTTTAAAGTTAGGGCTAGGTTTAGGATTAGGGTAGGGTAAGTGTAAGAGTTAGGGTTAGGATTAGGCTTATTGTTAGGGCTATGGTTAGGGTTAGGATTAGGGTTAGGTCTAGGGATACTGTTAGGGTTAGGTTAGGCTTGGGGACTAGGGTGAGGGTTAGGGTTAAGTTTATGGTTAGAGCTGGGACTAGGGTTAGGGTTAGGGTTAGGGGTTAGGCTAGGGTTAGGATTAGGGTTAGGATTAGGGTTAGGGCTAGGGTTAGGGTTAGGGTTATGGTTAAGATTAGGGCTAGGTTTAGGGTTAGGATTAGGGTTAGGGCTAGGGTTGTGGTTAGGGTTATAGTTAGGGTTAGGTTTAGGGTTAGAGTTAGGTCTTGTATTAGGGTTAGTGTTAGGGTTATTGTTGGGGCTATGGTTAATTGGTTAGGGTTATGGCTAGGGTTAGGGTTAAGGTTAGGTTAGGGTTAGGATTAAGGTAAGGGTTAAGGCTAGGTTCAGGGTTAGGGTTAGGTTAGATTTAGGGTTAGGTTAGGGTTAGGATTAAGGTAAGGGTTAAGGCTAGGTTCAGGGTTAGGGTTAGGTTAGGGTTAGGGTTAGGGCTAAGGCTAGTGTTAGGGTTAGGGTTAGGGTTAGGTTAGGGTTAGGGCTAGGGTTAGGGTTAGGGTTATGGTTATTCTTAGGGCTAGGTTTATGGTTATGTTTAGGGTTAGGGTTATGTTTAGGGTTAGAGTTAGGTTTAGTTTTAGGGTTAGGGTTAGCGCTAGGTTTAGGTTTAGGGTTAGGGTTAGGGTTAGGGTTAGGGTTAGGGTAAGGGTTAAGGTTTGGGTTAGGGTTAGGTTTAGGGTTTGGGTTAGGGTTAGGCTTATGTCTAGGGTTAGGGTTAAGTTTAGGTTTAGGGTAAAGTTTAGGGTTAGGTTTACAGTTAGGGTTAGGTTTCTGTTAGGCTTAGGGTTAGGGTGAGGGTGAGGGATAGGTTTTGTGTTAGGGTTAGGCTCATCCCAAAGCCAGGGTCAGAGTCCGGGTAAGGGTCAGGGTCAGGGTCAGGGTCAGGATCACTGTCAGGGTCAGGGCCAGGATCAGGGTTAGGGTTAGGGATTGGGTTAGGGTTAGGGCTAGGGTTAGGGTTAGGGTTAGGGTTAGGGTTAGGGTTAGGTTTAGGGTTAGGGCTAAGGCTAGGGTTAGGGTTAGGGTTAGGGTTAGGGTAGGATTAGGGTTAGGGTTAGGGCTAGGGTTAGGTTTAGGATTAGGGTAAGGGCTAGGGTTAGGGTTAGGTTTAGGGTTAGGTTATGGTTAGGGTTAGGGTTAGGGTTAGGGTCAGGTTAGAGTTAGGTTTAGGGTTAGGTCTAGGGTTAGGGTTATGGTTAGGGTTATGGTTAGGGCTAGGGTTAGAGTTAGGGCTAGGGCTAGAGTTAATGTTAGTTAGGTTTAGGGTTAGGGTTAGAGTTAGGCTTAAGGTTAGGGTTAGGGTTAAGTTTAGGGTTAGGGTTAGGTTTAGGGTTAGGGTTAGTGTTAGGTTAGGGTTAGGGTTAGAACTAGGGCTAGGGTTTGGTTTAGGATTAGGGTAAGGGCTAGGGTTAGGGTTAGGTTATGGTTATGGTTAGGGTTAGGGTTACGTTAGGGTTAGGGTTAGGGCTAAATTTATGTTTAGGGTTATGATTATGTTTAGAGTTAGGGTTGGTTTAGTGTTATGTCTACGGCTAGAGTTAAGGATATGGTTAGAGTTAGGGTTAGTTTAAGGTGAGGGTTAGGGTTAGGTTTAGGTTAAGGTTAGTTTTAGGGTTAGTGTTAGGTTAGGGTTAGGGTTAGGGTTAGTGTTAGGGTTAGTGTAAGTGTAAGGATAAGGGTTAGGGTTATGGTTAGGGTTAGGTTAAGGGTTAGGATTAGGGTTAGGGCAATGGCTAGGGTTAGGGTTATGGTTAGGGTTAAGGATAGGGTTAGGTTTAGTGTTAGGTTAGGGTTAGGGTTAGGTTAAGTTTAAGGGGTAACTTTAGGGTTAGGTTTAGGTTAGGGTTAGGTTTAAGATTAGGGTTATGTCTAGGGTTAGGGTTAGTTTTAGGCTTAGGGTTAGGGTTAGGGTAAGGGTTAGGTTTAGGTTCGGGGCAGGTTCAGGGTCAGGGAAAGGGCCAGGATCAGGGTTGGGTTTAGGGTTAGGGCAAGGGCTAGTATTAGGATTAGGGTTAGGGTTAGGTTTAGGGCTAGGTTTAGGGTTAGGGCTAGGGCTAGGGTTATGGTTAGGTTTAGGGTTAAGTTAGGGTTAGCGTTAGGGTTAGGGCTAGGGCTAGGGTTAGGTTTAGTGTTAGGGTTAGGTTAGGGTTAGGTTTAGGGTTAGGGTAAGGATAAGGGTAAGGTTTAAAGTTAGGGTTAGGATGATGTTTAGGTTTAGGTTTAGGTTTAGGGTTAGGGATAGGGCTAGGTTTAGGGTTAGGGTTAGGGTTAGTGTTAGGGTTAGGGTTAGAGTTAGTTTAAGGTTAAGGTTGGGGTTAAGTTAGGGTTAGGTTAGGGTTAGTCCTTGGGTTAGGGTTAGGGTTACAGCTAGCGCTAGAGTTAGGGTTAAGTTTAGGTTTAGGGTTAGGGTTATGTTCAGTGTGAGGGTTAGGTTTAGGTTCAGGGTCATGGTCAGGGACAGTGTCAGGGTCAGGGTCAGGGCCAGGGTCACGTTCAAGGTCAGTGTCAGGGTCAGGTTCAGGGTCAGCATCAGTGTTAGTGTTAGGTTTAGAGTTAGGGTTACGGTTAGGGCTAGGGTTAGGGTTAGGGTTAAGCTTAGGGTTAGATTAGGGTTAGGGTTAGGTCTAGGGTTAGGGTTAGGTTTAGGTTTAGGATTAGGGTTTAGGGTTAGGGTTAGGGTTAGGGCTAGGGCTAGAGTTAGGGTTAGGGTTAGGGCTAGGGTTAGGGTTAGGGTTATGGCTAGGGTTAGGGTTAGGTTAGTGTTAGGCCTAGGGTTAGGGTTAGAGTTATGGTTATTGTTGAGGCTAGGTTTAAGTTTAGGTTTAGGGGTAGGGTTACAGTTAGGGTTAGGTTGAAGGTTAGGGTATGGGTTATGGTTACAGTTAGGGCAAGGGTTTGTGTTAGGGTTAGGGGAATGGTAAATGTTAAGGTTTGGGTTAGGGCTAAGTTTCGGGTTTGGGTTAGGGTTAGTGTTATGTCTAGGTTGAGGGTTAGGTTTAGGTTTAGGTTTAGGGTTAGGGTTACAATTAGGGTTAGGGTTGGGTTAGGGTTAGGGTTAGGGTTAGGGTGGGGGCTAGGTTTAGGGTTAGGATTAGGGTCAGGACTTGGTCAGGGTCAGAATCCAGGTAAGGGTCAGGGTCAGGTTCAGGGTCACTGTCATGGTCAGGGCCAGGATTAGGATTAGGTTAGGGTTAGGCTTATGGTTATGGTTAGGGCTAGGTTTAGGGTTAGGGATAGGGCTAGAGTTAGGGTTATGTTTAGGTTTAGGTTTAGGATTAGGTTTAGGTTAAGGTTAGGGTTAGTGTTAGGGTTACGGTAAGGGTAAGGGTAAATGTTAGGGTTAGGGTTAGGGTTAGAATCAGGGTTAGGGTTAGGGTAGGCAAGAGCTAGTGTTAGGGTTATGGTTAGGTTTAGGGTAAGGTAAAGGGTTAAGGCTAGGGTTAGGTTTATGTTTAGGGTTAGGTTTAGGGTTAGGGTTAGGTCTAGGGTTAGGATTAGGGTTAGGTTAGGGTTACGGTTAGGGTTAGGTAAGGTTTAGGGCAGGGTCAGGGTCAGTGTCCATGGCAAGTGTTAGGGTTAGGGTTAGGGTTAGGGCTTGGTTTAGGTTTAGGGCTAGGGGTAGGGTTAGGGTTAGCTTTAGGTTTAGGGTTAGAGTTATGGTTACATTAGGGTTATTTATAGGATTAGGGGTAGGGATAGGGATAGGGTTAGAGTTAGGATTAGGGTAAGGGCAAGGGTTAGGGTTAGGATTATAGTTAGGGTTAGGGTTAGATTAAGGTTAGGGTTAGGGTTAGGTTAGGGTTAGGGTTAGCATAAGGGTTATGGTCAGGGTTAGGTTAGGGCTAGGGCTAGGTTGAGGGCTAGGGTTAGATATAATGTTAGGGTTAGGGTTAGGGTGAGGGTTAGGGTTAGGTTTAGTGCTAGGGCTAGGCCTAGGGCTAGGGCTAGGGCTCAGGATTAGGGTTAGGTTAAGGTTGGGGTAAGGGTGAGGGCTAGGGTGAGGGTTATGGTTAGGTTTAGGGCTAGGGTTAGGGTTACGATTGTGTTAGGGTTGGGTTAGATCTAGGGTTAGGGTTAGGGCTAGGATTAGTGTTAGTTTAGGGTTAAGGTTAGGGTAAAGATTAATGTAAGGGTTAGGTTTAGGGTTAGGGTTAGTTTAGGCTTAGGGTTAGGGTTTGGGCAAGGGTGAGGGTTAGGTTTAGGTGTAGGGCTATGGCTAGGTTTAGGGCTAGGGTTGGGTTAGGCTTAGGGCTAGGGTTCTGGTTAGGGGTAGGTTTAGGGCTAGGGTAAGTGTTAAGTTTAGGGTTAGTGTTAGGGTTGGGATTGGACTTGGGGATGGGGTGGGTGTTGGGGTTATGTTAAGGTTAAGGTTGGGTTAGGTTAGTGTTAGTGTTAGTGTTAGGGTTAGGGTTAGTGCTAGAGATAAGGCTAGGGATAGGGTTAGTGTTAATGTTAAGGTTAGGGTGAGGGTTAGGGTTAGGGTTAGTCATAGGGCTAGGCCTAGGGCTATGGCTATGGCTAGGTTTAGGCATAGAATTAAGGCTAGGGCTAGGGATAGTGTCATGCTTAGGGTGAGGTATAAGTTGAGGCTTATGGGATAGGTTTAGGAATAGGTATAGGATTAGGATTACGGTTATGTTTAGGTTTAGGGTTAGGTTTAGGGCTAGAGCTAGGGCTAGTGTTAGTGTTGGGTTAGCGTTAGGGCTAGGGTTAGGGTTAGGTTTAGGGTTAGGGTTACGGTTAGGGTATTGGTTAGGTTCAGGGTCAGGTTTACGGTTAAGGATAGGGTTAGGCTCCGGGTCAGGGTCAGGGTCATGGTCATGGTCAGGGGAAGGGTCAGGTCAGGGTCAGCGTTAGGGTTAGGGTTAATGTTAGGGTTAGGGTTAGTGCTAGGGTTAGGGTTAGGGCTAGGGTTAGGGTTAGGGTTAGGGTTATGTTATGATTCGGGTTAGGGTTAGAGTTAGGTTTAGAGTTAGGGCTAGGCTTATGGTTAGGGTTAGGGCTAACGTCAGGGTTAGGGTTATGTAACTCAGGGTTAGGTTTAGGGCTAGGTTTAGGGTTAGGGCTACGGCTAGGGTTAGGATTAAGGTTCAGTTTAGGGTTAGGGTTAGTGCTAGGGTTAGGGTTAGGTTTAGGGTTAGGGCTAGGGCTAGGGTTAGGATTAAGGTTCAGTTTAGGGTTAGGGTTAGTGCTAGGGTTAGGTTTAGGGTTAGGGTTAGGGCTAGGGCTAGGGCTAGGGCTAGTTCTAGGGTTAGGGTTAGGGATCAGGCTAGGACTAGGATTAGGGTTAGGTTTTGGGTAAGCGCTAGGGTTACGGTTAGGGTTAGAGTTAGGGTTAGGTTACAGTTAGGGTTAGGTCTAGGGTCAGGGTTAGGGTTAGGGTTAGTGTTAAGGTTAGGGTAAATGTAAGTGTAAGGGTTAGGGTTAGTATTAGGGTTAGAGTTTGGGTTAGGTTTAGGGATAGGTTTAGGGTTAGGGTTAGGGTTAGGTTATGGTTAGGGTTAGGGTTAGGTTAGTGGTAGGGGTAGGATTAGGGTTAGGGTTAGGGTTAGTGCTAGGCCTAGGCCTAAAGGTAGGCCTGGGGCTATGGCTATGGCTAGGTTTAGGGATAGGATTAAGGCTAGGTCTAGGGCTAGGTCTAGGTTTACTCTTATGCTTAGGGTGAGGTATAAGGTGAGGCTTATGGGATAGGTTTAGGGTTAGGTTTAGGATTAGGGTTAGGTTTTCGGTTAAGGTTAGGGTCAGGGTAGGGTTAGGGTTAGGTTTAGGGCTATGTCTAGGGCTAGGGTTATGTTTAGGTTTAAGGCTAGGGCTAGGGTTAGTGTTGGGTTAGCGTTAGGGCTAGGGTTAGGGTCAGGGTCATGGTCAAGTTCAGGTTGGGGTCAGGGTCAGGGTCAGCTTTAGTGTTAGGGTTAGGGTTAGGGCTAGGGCTAGGGCAAGGGTTAGGTTTAGTGTTAGGTTTAGGGTTAGGGCTAGGGTTAGGATTAGGGTAAGGGTTAGGGTTAGGGTTAGGGTAACGTTTAGGTTAGTGTTAGGGTAAGGTTTAGGGTAAGGGTTAGGTTTAGGGTTAGGGTTAGGGCTAGGGTTAGGGCTAGGGCTAGAGCTAGGGTAAGGTTAGGATTAATGTTAGTTTAGGTTTAGGGTTAGGGTTAGGGGTTGGGCTAGCTTTAGGGCTAGGGTTTGGGTTAGGGTTAGGGTTAGGGTTAGGACTAGAGTTAGGGTTAGTGTTAGTGTTATGGTTAGGTGGTTAGGGTTAGGATAAGGGCAAGGGTTAGCGTTAGGGTTAGGGTTAGGCCTAGGGTTAGGTTAGGGTTAAGGGTAGGGTTAGTTTAGCATTAGGGTTAGGGCTAGGGTTAGACCTAGGGTTAGGGTTAGTGCTAGGGCTAAAGCTAGGGTTAGATTTAGGATTACTGTTATGTTTAGGGTTAGGATGAGGGTTAACGTTAGGGTTAGTGCTAGGTCTAAGCCTAGGGGTAGGACTGGGGCTCAGATTTAGGGTTAGGGCTAGGATTAGGGTTAGGGATAGAGCTAGGGCTAGGGTTATTATTAGGGTTAGGGTTAGGGCTAGGGTTAACTTTAGCGTTAATGTTAGGCCTAGGGTTAGGGTTAGGATTAGGTTAGGGTTGGGGTTAGGATTAGGGTTAGGGTTAGGTTAGAGTTTGTGTTAGGGTTAGATTAACGTTAGGGTTATTGTTAGGGTTAGGGTTAGGTTTAGTGTTAGGGCTAAGGCTAAGGTTAGGCTTAGAGTTAGGTTTAGTGTTAGGGCTAGGGTTAGGATTAGGGATAGAGCTAAGTTTAGGGTCAGGGTTAGTGTTAAGGTCAGAGTTAGGGTTAGGGTTAGGGTTAGGGTTAGGGCTATGGCTATGGCTAGGGTTAGGGTTAGGGTGAGGTTTAGGGTTAGGGCTAGGGTTAGGGTTAGGGCTAGGGTTAGGGTTAGGGTTAGGGCTAGGGTTAGGTTAGGGTTAGGGTAAGGGTTAGGTTTAGGGTTAGAGCTAGGGCTAGGGCTAGTGTTAGGGTTAGGGTTAGGATTAGGGCTAGGTTTAGCGTTAGGGTTAGGGTTAGGGCTAGGGTTAGGGTTAGGGTTAGTTTAGGGTTAGGGTTAGTTTAGTGTTAGGGTTAGGGTTAGGGTTAGGCCTAGGGTTAGGTTAGGGTTAAGGGTAGGGTTAGTTTAGCGTTAGGGTTAGGGCTAGGGTTAGACCTAGGGTTAGGGTTAGTGCTAGGGATAAAGCAGGGTTAGATTTAGGATTACTGTTATGTTTAGGGTTAGGATGAGGGTTAGTGCTAGGTATAAGCCCAGGGCTGGGGTTCAGGTTTAGGTTTAGGGCTAGGATTAAGGTTAGGGTTAGAGCTAGGGCTAGGGTTATAATTAGGGTTAGGGTTAGGGCTAGGGTTAACTTTAGCGTTAATGTTAGGCCTAGGGTTAGGATTAGGTTAGGGTTGGGGTTGGGGTTAGGATTAGGGTTAGGGTTAGGTTAGAGTTAGTGTTAGGGTTAGATTAACGTTAGGGTTATTGTTAGGGTTAGGGTTAGGGTTAGGGTTAGGGCTAGGGTTAGGCTTAGTGTTAGGTTTAGGGTTAGGGCTAGGGTTAGGATTAGGGATAGGGCTAAGTTTAGGGTCAGGGTTAGTGTTAGGGTCAGGGTTAGGGCTAGGTTTAGGGTTAGGTTTAGGGTTAGGGGTAGGGTTAGGGTTACTGATTAGGGTTAATGTTAGGGCTAGGGTTAGGATTAGGATTAGGTTTGGGGTTAGGGTTAGGATTAAGGCTAGTGTAGGTTAGGTAGGCTAGGAATAGGGTTTGTGTTAGGGGTAGTGTTAATATTAGAGTTAGGGTTAGGGTGAGGGTTAGGGTTAGGGTTAATGCTTGGGCTAGGCCTAAGGCTAGGCCTAGGCTTAGCACTATGGCTAGGTCTAGGGTTAGGATTAAGGCTAGGGTTAGGGCTAGGTCTAGGGATAGTGTTATGCTTAGGGTAGGAATAAGGTGAGGCTTATTGGATAGGTTATTGTTAGGTTTAGGATTAGGATTAGGGTTAGGGTTATGGTAAGGTTGTGGTTTAGGGCTAGGGCTAGTGTTATGGTTAGGTTTAGGGCTAGGGCTAGGGTTAGAGTTAGGGTTAACGTTAGTGCTAGGGTTAGGGTTAGGGTTAGAGTCAGGGTCAGTTTCATGGTCAGGGTCCAGGTCCATGTCAGGGTCATGGTCAGAATCATTTTCAGGGTCAGCGTTAGGGTTAGGGTTAGGTTTAGAGTTAGGGTTAGCACTAGGGTTATGGTTAGGGTTAGGGTTAGTGTTAGGGTTAGGTCTATGGCTAGAGCTAGGATTAGGGTTAGGGAGAGGTTTGGGGTTAGGGCTAGGGTTAGGGTTAGACCTAGGGTTAGGTTAGGGTTAGGGTAAGGGTTAGGGTAAGGGTTAGGTTTAGGGTTAGAGCTAGGGCTAGGGCAAGGGTTAGGGTTAGGGTTAGGGGTAGGGCTAGGTTTAGCATTAGGGTTAGGGTTAGGCCTAGGGTTAGGTTTAGTGTTAGGTTAGGGTTAGGGTTAGTTTAGCGTTAGGGTAACGGTTAGGGTTATGGCTATGGTTAGGGTTAGGGTTAGGAATAGGTTTAGTGTTAGGGCTAGGGTTAGGGTTAGGGCTAGGGTTTTGGTCAGCATTAGGGTTAGGGTTAGGGCTATGGTTAGGTTTAGGGTTAGGGCTAAGATTAAAGTTAGTTTTAGGGTTAGGGTTAGGTTTAGGGTAAGGGTTAGGGGAAGGGTTAGGGTTAGGGTCAGGGTGAGTTTTAAGGTTTGGTTTATGGTCAGGGTAGGGTCAGGGTCAGGGTCTGTTTCTGGGTCAGGGTCAGCATCACTGTCAGTGTCAGGGTCAGGGTCAGAGTCAGGTTCAGGATCAGGCTCAGGCTTAGGGTCAGGATTCTGGATAGGGTTAGGGTTAGGGTTAGGGCTATGGTTAGGGTTAGGGTTAAGGTTAGGGTTAGGTCAGGGTTAAAGTTAGGCTTCGTGTTAGTATTAGGGTTTGGGTTAGGGTCAAGTTAGGGTAGGGTTAGGGTTAGGGTAAGGGTTATGGTTAGGGTTAGGGTTAGGGTTATGTTTAGGGTTAGGGCTAGGGTTAGGTTAGGGTTAGGGTTAGGGTTAAGGTTTGGGTTAGGGTAAGGTTAGGGTTGGGTTTAGGTTAGGGTAAGGGTTAGGTTTAGGGTTAGGGTTAGGGCTAGGGCTAGGGCTAGGGTTAGGGTTAGTGTTAATGTTAGGGTTAGGGTGAGTGTTAGTGTTAGGTTTAGTGATAGGGCTAGGGCTAGGGCTAGCGCTAGGGGTAGGAGTATGGCTAGATTTAGGGTTAGGATTAAGGCTAGAGCTAGGGCTAGGCCTGGGGCTAGGGTTTGATATAGGGCTATGGTTAGGGTTAGGGATAGTGTTAGGGTTAGGGTTTGGGATAGGGCTAGGGCTAGGGCTAGGTTTACGATTAGGGTTAGGGTTAGGATTAGGGCTAGGGCTATGGCTGGGACTAGTGCTAAAGCTAGGGCTAGGGTTAGGTTTAGGGTTAGGGTTAGGGTTAGGGCTTATAGATTGGGTAGGGGAAAGTGATAGGGTTAGGTTTATGTTTAGGGTTAGGTTAGGGATAGGATTTGGGTTAAGGTTAGGGGTAGGGATAAGGGATTTGTTTAGGGTTAGGGTAAGTGATAGGTTTAGGTTTAGGGTTAGTGTTACGCTTATGGTTAGGATTAGGGTTAACATTAGGGTTCGGGTTAGAGCTAGGTCAAAGGCTACAGTTAGGGTTAAGGATAGAGTTAGGGTTAGGATTATGATTAGGGCTAGGGCTTGGGTTAGGGTTAGGTTTGGGATAGTTCTAGGGTTACGGCTAGGGCTAGGTCAAGGGTTAGGACTAGGGCTAGGGCTAGGGTGGGGTTTAGGTTTAGGTTTATGCTTAGGTTTAGGGGATAGATTTAGAGTTAAGATTAGGGTTAAGGTTAGGGTTAGCATTAGGTTTAGGGTTAGGGAAGGGTTAGGGTTATGTCTAGGTCTAGGCTTATGGCTAGGGCTAGGGCTAGTGTTAAGGCTAGGGTTAGGGTTATTTTTATTGTTAGGTTTACTGTAGAGTTAGGTTTAGATTTAGGGTAAGGGTTAGGGTTAAAGTTAGGTTTAGAGTTAGTGTTCGTGTTAGGGATGGGGTAGGGCTAGGACTAGGGCTAGAGTTACTCTTAGGGGTAGGATTAGGGCTAGGGTTTGGGGTAGGGTTATGGTTAGGTTAGGGTTAGTGTTATGTGTAGGGGTTGGGCTAGGGCTAGTACTTGTGTTAGGGTTAGGGTTAGGGCTTATGTTTATGGTTAGGTCTAGGGCTAGGGCTAGGGTTAGGGTTAGGGTTAGAGCTCGGGATAGGGTTAGGCCTATTGTTAGGGCGAGGGCTAGGGTTAGGGTTAGTATTCAGGTTAGGGTTATGATTAGGTTTAGGGTTATGGTTAGGTTTAGGGTTAGGGGAAAGTTTTAGGGTTAGTGTTAGGGATCGGGTTAGGGCAGGGCTAAGGCTAGACCTAGGTCTATGGCTAGGGTTAGGGTTAGTGTTAGGTTTAGGAGTAGGGCTATTGCTAGTGCTAGAGCTAGCGCTAAGGATAGGGTTAGTGTTAGCCTTAGGGGTCAGGTTAGGGTTAGGGTTAGAGCTAGGGCTATGGCTAGGGCTAGGGCTAGGGCTAGGTCTAGAGTTGTGGTTAGGGCTAGGATGAAGTTTAAATTTAGGGATTGGGTTAGAACTAGGACTAGGGCTAGAGCTACAATTATGTTTAGGGTTAAGTTTAGTGTTAGAGTTAGCGCTAGGTTTAGGTTTATGGTTAGGATTATGATTAGGGTTAGTGTTAGGGTTATGGTTAGGGTTATGGTCAGGGCTAGGGCTAGGGCTAGGGCTAGGCCTAGGGCTAGGGCTAAGGTTAGGGTTAGGTTTAAGTTTAGGGTTAGTATTAGGTTTAAGGTTAAAGTTAGGATTAGGACTAGGGCTAGGGCTAGGTGTATGGTTAGGGTTAGGGTTAGGGTTGGGGTTAGGGTTAGGTTTAGGCTTAGGTTTAGGGGATAGGTTTAGGGTTAGGGTTAGGTTTGGGAAAGGGTTAGGGTTAGGTTTAGGGTTATTTCTAGGTCTAGGCCTATGGCATGGGCTAGGGCTAGGGCTAGTGCTAGGGTTAGGGTTACTGTTAGGTTTACTGTTATGGTTACTGTAGGTTTAGCTTTAGGTTTAGGGTTAGGGTTGAAGTTAGCGTTAGGGTTTGAGTTAGCGTTACGGTTAGGGCTGAGCTAGGGCTAGGTTTACAGTTAGGATTAGAGTTAGGGCTAGGGCTAAGGCTATGGCTATGGCTAGGTCTAGGGCTAAAGCAAGAGCTAGGTTAAGGGTGAGGGTTAGGGTTAGGGATATGTTTAGGGTTAGGGTAAGTGTTGGCGTTAGTTTTAGGTTAGTGTTATGGTTAGGGTTAGGTTTAGGTTTAGGATTAAGGTTAGGATTAGGGTTCGGATTCAGGTTAGGATTAGTGCTAGGGCTAGGGCTAGGAAAAGGGCTAGGGCTAGCATTAAGGATAGGGTTAGTGTTATGGCTTGGGTTAGGGTTAGGTTTGTGTTAGTTTGAGGGTAATGGCTTGGGCTAGGGCTGGGGTTAGGGCTAGGGCTAGTGTTCGGTTTAGGTTTAGCATTAGGCTTAGGTTTAGGGGATAGGGTTAGGGTTATTTTTATGTCTAGGTCTAGGCCTATGGCTAGGGCTAGGGCTAGGGCTAGTATTAGGGTTAGGGTTAGGGTTTGGTTTACTGTTAGGGTTAATGTAGGGTTAGGTTAAGGTTTAGGGTTAAAGTATGGGTTAGGGTTAGTGTTAGAGCTATGGCTAGGGCTAGGACCTGGGCTAGGTTTAGGGTAAGGGTTAGGGTTAGTGCTAGGGCTAGGCTCGGGCTAGGGCTAGGGTTAGGGTTAGAGTTATTGTTATGGTTAGGTTATGCTTAGGGTTATGTGTAGGGCTAGGGCTAAGGCTAGGGCTAGGGTTATGGTTCAGTTTACTGTTAGGATTACGGTCTCTGTTTGGTTTAGAGTTAGGGCTAGTGCTAGGGCTATATTTAGGGTTAGTGTCATGGTTATGTTAGGGTTAGGACTAGGGCTAAGTCTAGGGAGGACTAGGGCTAGGGCCAGGATAAGGATTAGGGTTAGGGTTAGGATTAGCGTTAGGTTTAGGGTATGATGTTAGGGATAGGGTTCGGGTTATGTTTCATGTTAGGTTTAGGTTTTGGGTTAGGGTTAGGATTATGGCTATGGCAAGGGCTATGGTTAGCGTAAGGGTTAGCGTTAGGATTAGGGTTAGGGCTAGGGCTAGGGCTAGGGCTGGTGCTGGGGTGGGCTAGGGCTAGGGTTAGGATTAGGGTTAGGGCTAGGGTTATGGCTAGGGTTAGCTTTAGGGTTAGGGTTGGGGCTAGGCCTAGGGCAAGGGCTACGACTAGCGTTAGAATTAAGTATAGGGTTAGGGTTAGAGTTAGTGTTGGGTTTGGGATTGTGGTTATTCTTGGGTTTAGGGTTAGGGTTACAGTTAGGTTTAGGGTTAGGAATAGGGGTAGGGTTAGGGGTAAGGGTAGGATTAAGGCTAGGTCTAGGGCTAGGACTAGAGTTACTCTTAGGGCTAGGGCTAGTACTAGGGCAAGGGCTAGGACTAGGGTTAGGTTTAGGATAAGGTTGAGGGTTAGAGTTAGGGTTAGGATTAGGGTTAAAGCGAGGGCTACTGCTGGGTTTGGGCTAGGGTTAGGATCAGGATTAGGGCTAGGAATACGTCTAGGGTTAGCTTTAGGGTTAGAGTTAGGGCTAGGGCTAGGGCTAGGACTAGGATTAGGTTTAGGTTTATGGTTAGGGTTAGGGTTAGTGTTGGGTTTGGGATTGGGGTTAGGGTTAGGGCTAGAGCTAGGGCTAGTGTTAGGGTTAGGGTTAGGCTTAGAGTTAGGGTTAGGCTGAGTGCAAGGTCTAGGATTAAGTTTAGGGTTGGGGTTTGAGTTAGGATTGGGCTCGGGCATGGGCTAGGGCTATGCCTAGGGCTACGGCTAGGGTTAGGGTTAGGGTTACTGGATAGTGATAGTGATAGATTAGTGTTAGGCTTAGGGTTAATGTTAGTTTCAGGGTTATGGTTATGGTTATAGTTAGGGTTAGGGAATATGGTTAGGGTTAGGGTTATTGTTAGGGTTATCGTTAGCGTTAGGGTTAGTGTTAAGTTTAGGGTTAGGGCTAAGGCTAGTGCTAGAGCTAGGGATAGGGTTTGAGTTGGGGTTTGGTTTAGGGTTAGGGTTGAAGTTAGGGATAGGTATTGAAATCAACAAAATCAGAAATGAAAAGGGAGACATAACAACAGACACTGAAGTAATTCAAAGAATCATAAGATCCTACTTTGAAGGCATATACGCCACAAAATTTGAAAATCTAAGGGAAATGGACGATTTTCTTGAACAATTTCACTTGCCAAAGTTGAATGAAGAACAGATAAACAAGCTAAATAGTCCCATTTCCCCTACAGAAATAGAAGCAATCATCGATGGTCTCCCAACCAAAAAAAGCCCAGGGCCAGATGGTTTCAGTGCAGAATTCTACCAGACCTTTAAAGGCGAGCTAATACCGATACTCTTCAAGCTACTCCAAAAGATAGAAATGGATGGAAAATTACCAAATTCATTCTATGAGGCCATAGTGTCATTGATACCTAAACCTCACAAAGACTCAACAAAGAAAGAGAATTTCAGACCAATTTCTCTTATGAACATAGATGCAAAAATACTAAATAAAATACTTGCAAAACGAATACAGGAACACATCAAAGATATCATTCATCATGACCAAGTAGGCTTCATTCCAGGCATGCAGGGATGTTTAATATACGGAAATCCATCAATGTAATCCACCATATAAACAAACTGAAAATAAAAACCACATGATCATCTCCTTGGATGCAGAGAAAGCATTTGATAAATTCAACACCCATTCATGTTTAAAGTTTTAGAGAGATCGGGGATACAAGGCACTTTCCTCAACATAATAAAGGCTATATACAGCAAGCCAATAGCCAAATCAAAGTAAATGGTGAGATACTCAAGGAAATGCCTCTAAAATCTGGAACAAGGCAAGGCTGCCCACTCTCTCCATATCTCTTCAATATAGTACTCGAAGTTCTAGCCAGAGCAATAAGACAACAAAAAGGAGATCAAGGGTATCAAAATGGGAAAGGAGGAAGTCAAATTATCCCTCTTTGCAGATGATATGATAGTGTACATAAGTGACCCTCAAAACTCCACCAGAGAACTCCTAAAGCTGATAAACACCTTCAGCAAATTGGCTGGATACAAAATTAACTCAAAAAAGTCTGTAGCCTTCCTATACACAAATGACAAGCTTGCAGAGGAAGAAATAGGAAAACCACACCCTTCACATTAGCCACAAGCAATATAAAATATCTAGTAGTTACCCTAACTAAGCAAGTGAAGGACTTGTATGAAAAAAATTCAAAACTCTGAAGAAAGAGATTGAAGATGACCTGAGAAGATGGCATGATCTTCCTTGCTCATGGATCGGGAGAATTAACATAGTAAAAAATGGCCATCCTACCAAAAGCAATCTACAGATTCAATGCAATCCCTATCAAAATACCTACACAATTTTTTAAAGACATTGAAAGTTCAATTCTGAACTTCATATGGAAAAACAAAAAACCCAGAATAGCTAAAACAATCTTGTACAATAAAAGGTGCTCTGGAGGAATCTCCATACCTGATCTCAAACTGTACTATAAAGCAATAGTAATTAAACAGCATGGTACTGGAACAGCAACAGGCTGGTTGATCAGTGGAATCGAATCGAAGACCCAGATATAAATCCACACACATATGGTCACTTGATTTTTGGACAAAGAAGCCAAATCCATCAATGGAAAAAGGATAGCATCTTCAACAAATGGTGCTGGTCTAACTGGAAGGTCTATGTGGTAAAAAAATGAAACTGGACCCATATTTGTCACCTTGCACAAAACTCAAATTTAAGTGGATTAAGACCTCAACATAAAACCAGAGACACTAAGCACTTAGAAGAAAAAGTGGGAAAGAGCCTGGAACATATTGGCACAGGAGACAACTTCCTGAACAGAACACCAACGGCCCAGGCCTTAATGTCAACCATTAATAAATGGGACCTCATGAGGCTGAGAAGCTTCTGTAAGGCAGGAGACACTGTCAAGAGAACAAAGCGACAGCCTACAGACTGGGAAAAATTCTTCACCAACCCTACATCTGACAAAGGTCTAATATCCAAATATATAAAGAACTCAAGAATTAAACACCACCAAACCAAATAACCCAATTGAGAAATGGGGCTTGGAACTAAACAGAGAATTCTCAACAGAGGAGTATCAAATGGCTGAGAAACACTTAAAGAAATGCTCAACCTCCTTAGTCATCAGGGAAATGCAAATCAAAACAACTCTGAGATTCCATCTTACACCCATCAGAATGGCTAAGATCAAAAATCTCAAGCGACACCACATGCTGGCGAGGATGTGGGGAGAGAGGAACACTCCTTCATTGCTGGTGGGAATGCAAACTAGTACAGCCACTTGGAAATCTATCTGGTGCTATCTCAGAAAAATGGGAATAGGGCTTCCTCAAGACCCAGCTATTCCACTCCTTGGAATATACCCAGAAGATGCTCCAGCACACAACAAGAAAATTGCTCAACCATGTTCATAGCAGCCTTATTCATAATAGCCAGAACATGGAAACAGCCTAAGTGTCCCTCAGTAGAAGAGTGGATAAAGAAACTGTGGTACATATACACTATGGAATACTACTCAGCTATTAAAAACAAGGAATTCCCGAAATTTGTGAATAAATGGATTGAGCTAGAAATGATCATAATGAGTGAGTTAACCCAGAAGCAGAAAGAATCAAATGGTATATACTCACTTATATCTGCATACTAGCCCAAGGGGCATGTCCCACGAAAGCCTTCACTTACCAGGAAACTGGGACAGAGGGGAGGGCATCCTAATTGGGACTCTAAATGAGAGACGCATGGGAGAATAGCAAAATAAAAGGATACAGATGGTCCTAGAAATCTACAAGTAGAACAATATGATAGGCAGATTTGGGCCCAGGGGTCCCGCTCAAACTAAGGCACCAGCCAAGGACAATACAGGAGGTAACTTTAAACCCCTTCCCAGATCTAGCCAATGGTCAGAATATTCTCCACAGTTGAGTGGAGAGTGTGATATGACTTTCTCACGTACTCTGTGCCTCACATTTGACCATGTCCCCTGGAGGGGGAGACCTGGTGGCACTCAGAGGAAGGACAGCAAGTAGCCAAGAAGAGACTTGATACCCTATGAGAATATACAGGGGGACGTAATCCCCCTCAGGAACAGTCATAGGGAGGGGAAATAATGGGAAAATGGGGGGGAGGATGGGAGGATCAAGGATGGGTTAAACATGAGATGTAGACAAGAAGACAAATTAAATAAAAAAAAGAAAAACAAATAAGAAGTTAGGGCATTCGGGATAGGGTTAGGTTTAGGTTAAGGGTTAGGTGGTGTTGGTTAGGGTTAGGCTTCGGCTCAGGGCTAGGGCGAGGACTAGCCACTCAACTGGGGTTAGGTTCTCGTCCTAGGGCTAGGGCTAGGCTAGGGTTTTACGGGTTAGGTTTGAAGGTTAGGCGTTAGGAGTTAGGGCGTATGGCTTAGGCTAGGTGGTTTAGGACTACGGTTAGTGTTAGGGTTAGTGTTAGCATTAGGTTAGGACTAGGTTGCAGGGCAGGGCTACTGGCTATGGTTAGGTTTAGACTATGGTTAGGGTCAGGGTTAGGGTTAATGGTCGGAGTTAGGCTTCAGGGTTAGGGCTTAGGCTAGTGGGCTGCTTATGGCATAGGCTAGTCCTGAGGACAAGTGCAAGGGCTAGGGCTTCAGGGTGAGGGTTAGAGCCTAGGGCTAGGGCTTAGTCCTAAGTCTCAGGGCTATGTTTGAGTTAGGGTTTTGGTTCGTGTGAGGGTAGGACTATGGGCTAGTCTCAGCAGGGCTAGGGCTAGGTTTCAGGTTAGGGTTAGAGGGTAGGGTTGGATTTATGTTCGGATAGATTTCAGTTAGGTTAGGGTTAAGTTTAGTGTTAAGTTTCGGGTTTGGTTACGGGGCTCGGGTTCAGAGATACCGGGTTGCTTGGCTAGGTTGGAACTACGACTTCGGGCTCAGGTTCCGGTTAGGTTAGGTTTAGGGTCGTGTTAGTCCTAGGGCCAGGGCTGCGGCTCGGGCTTAGGTAAACTAGGGCTAGGCCTAGAGCTAGGGCTCGGGCTAGGGCTAGGGCTAGGGTTAGAGCTTGGCCTAGGGCTCTGGCTTAGCGGTCCGGTTTAGGGTTTAGGGCAGGCTAGGGCCAGGGCTATGCCAGGGATAGGACTGTGCTTAGAACTTCAGGCTGGGATAAAGGTTAGGTTTAGGTTTTAGGTTAGGTTTAGGTTTAGGTTTAGGGGTTAGGGTTAGGGGCTAGTGGCAGGGCTCGCGGCTTAGGGTTAGGCCCTTGGGTTAGTGTTATGTTGGGGTTAAGATAGGGTTAGGCTTAGGTTATGTGATAAGATTAGGGCTAGGGAAAGGTTTAGATGTTAGCGTTTTGTTTTACTGTTAGGGCTACTGTAGGGTTAGGTATCGGTTGGGTTCGTTGTTCGGATTATGGTCAGGGTTAGGTTTTGGGTTAGGGTTATGGTTAGGTCTAGGACTAGGGCTAGGGTTAGTGTTAGGGTTATGGTTAGGGTTATTATAGGGTCAGGATTAGGTTTAGCGTTAGGGTTACGTTAGTGTTAGGTTTCTCTTAGGTCTAGGGGTTAGGCCTAGGTCTCGGGTTGGGTTGGGGTTAGGGGTAGGGGTAGGACTAGGGCTAGGGCTATGGTAGGGCTAGGCTAAGGGTTCTAGGATTAGGTTAGTGTTAGGGTTAGGCTAGGGCAAGGGCTAGGTCTCAGGGTTTAGTGTTAGTGTTAGCGTTAGTGTTAGGGTTAGGGTTAAAGTAAGGCTATGGCTAGGGCTAGAGCTAGGGCTAGGGCCCGGGTAGGGCTACGGCCAGGCTAGGTTAGGGATAGGGTAGGGTTCGGATTAGGGCTTAGGTTTAGGGGTAGGTTTAGGTTTAGGTTTAGGTTCCGGTTTACGTTGGATTACTGCTAGGGCCAAGGGCCTAGTTAGGGATAGTTAGTGTTAGTGTTCGCGTTCGGCTTAGGTTCTTGTTAGGATCTGGCTAGGACTAAAGGAGGGCTAAGGGCTTCTAGAGGTAGGTTAATATTAGGGTTAGTATTAGAGTTTGGGTTAAGGTTAGGGGATAGTGTTATAAGGGATTATGGATTAGGGTTAGGGTAGGTTCAGGGATAGGGCAGAGCTAGGAAGGTTTAGGGTTAGGTTACAGTTATGTTTGGGTTGGTGTTATGGTAAGGTTATGGCTAGGGTCTTGCTAAGGCTAGGTTAGGGCTAGGTTTAGGGTTAGGTAAGGTTACTTTTCGAGTCTTATCGGTGTTAGGATTAGGTTTAGATTTAGGTTTAGGTCTAGGGTTTAACGTTAGGGTTCTGGGTTTAGGGTTAAGTTTTTTGTTAGTGACCTGAGCTACGTTTAGAACTAGGGTAGGCCCTACCCTACCCTAGCCCTAATCTAACCCTAACCCTAACCTCTAACTAGCCCTTATAAGACCTAGCGCTACCCCTACCCTAACCTAACCTAACCCTAGGCTAACCCTAGGCCCTACCCCTAGACATAACGATACCCTACCCCTAATGTAAGTCCTCAACCTAAAACCTAACTAATACTACCCTACAATCACCCTAACAGAACCCGAACCCTAAATCCTAGTCGTAGCCCTTAGGCCCTCGCCTAGGACCTGCCCCTCGACCTAGCCCTAACCCTAACCCTAATCTAACAATAACCTAACCCTAACCCTAACCCAGCCCTAGCCATAACCCTACTGAG